>NC_073400.1:28591364-28668864 GCF_028641065.1 Leucoraja erinaceus | reverse complement strand
TATTCGCCACAGAGGACAAGTCGATGGATATTTTTACGGAGGAGGCAGATAGATTTGTGATTAGTGCGGGTGTCAGGGGTTATGGGGAGAAGGCAGGAGAATGGAGTTGAGAGGGAAAGATGACTAAATGGCGGAGTAGACTGGATGGGCCGAATGGCCTAATTCTGCTCCTGCTTCTCAATCTCTTCCCAGCTGTTATCAGGCAATTGAACCATCCTACCACAACCAGAGAGGAGGCCTCAAGTACAATCTACCTCATTGGTGACCCTTGGTAAACAGCTATTGTTATCACTTACGGATAGGGCTGCCAACGGTCCCGTATTAGCCGGGACATCCCGTATATTGGGCTAAATTGGTTTGTCCCATACGGGAGCGCCCTTGTCCCGTATTTGACCGCTACTACTCGGGTCAAGGGGACTGTCGGGTCGGAGCACCGTGTCTGGCCCCACCTCGCCCGTCCCGATGTAGCGCAGCCCATGGAGTGCAGCAGCAGCAGCGCCTCGCCCGTGGCCCCGTCGGTCATTCGGCAGCCCGGCCAGCTGTCCGACCTTCGGACCTTCGCTTACCGCCGACACCACCACCACCCCACCTTCTCATGGCCGATCATCGGTTCATGAGTTGGACGGGGTGCCAGACTCCTCAGCTGGCCCCGCCGGCTGGGCTTTGTGTACAGTCCAGCACCCGGGGCCAACTCACCATTCACCCAGCCACGGCCAAGCCGGTCGACGAATTGCCGTTGGGAATTGTCCCGTATTTTGACCTTTTGTCCCTTATTTGGGAGCGAGAGAGTTGGCGACCCTACTTACTGACTTAACATTCCACCCTCGTGTTGGGTTTTTAAAACTGTTTTGTACACACACCATTAAGGAAACTAAAACAGTGATGTTTCTGACCAAGGCACCAAAGGCTGAGGAAAGGCTTGTTCAGTCCCTGCTGCTGCTGCTGTTCAATGAGTTCACGGCTGATCTGTGACTGAGTTCCAAATATCCATCGTTTCCCCCACACCTTCCGCGGCCTTCGTGGACAAAAAGCCTCGCACCGCAGATTTAAAGTAAATATTTGGCCTCACAACAATCGCTCCAACTGTCTTGAGATGTACAACTGTGTTGAAATGTTTGCAAACTGACTCTTGAAAAGACGCGACTAAACTCTTGTGACCTCGTATCCTGTTCCCGACTCCCCACCTAGTTTCCTCGCTGCTAACTTGTAGTCGACAGCTCACTCAGTCCTTTTGACATTTCAAGTTCTGTACTTTAACCCTTGCAGTCCGGCTGTGACTGTGCCGCGGCAGGGTGGTGCAGCGGGTCATGCCGCTGCCTCGCGGTGCCGGAAACCCGGGTTCGATCCGGACCTCGGCTGCTGCCTGCGCGCGGAGTTTGCACGTTCTCCCCGTGACCCGCGTGGGTTTCCTCCGGGCGCTCCGGTTTCCTCCGGTTTGTGGGTTAATTGGCCGCCTGTAAACTGCCCCCAGTGTGTAGAGAGTGGACGAGGAAAGTGGGATAACATTGGACAAGTGTCAACGGGTGATCGATGGCCGGCATGGGCTCGGTGGGCCGAAGGGCCTGTTTCCATGCTGGATCTCTACACTAAACATCATATTTGAACTGCATCCATAAAGATATATAAGAAAATTAGTATTTGTCCATTGATAAGTAAGGAGATACTTCGAGCCTGCACCGCCATTCAATATGATCATGGCTGATCACCCAACTCAGTATCCTGTACCTGCCTTCTCTCCATACACCCTGATCCCTTTAGCCACAAGGGCCACATCTAACTCTCTCTCAAATATAGCCAATGAACTGTGGCCTCAACTACCTTCTCTGGCAGAGAATTCCACAGATTCACCACTCTCTGTATGAAAAATGTTTTTCTCATCTCGGTCCTAAAAGATTTCCCCCTTATCCTTAAACTGTGACCCCTTGTCCTGGACTTCCCCAACATCGGGAACAATCTTCCTGCATCTAGCCTGTCCAACGCCTTAAGAATTTTGTAAGTTTCTATAAGATCCCCCCTCAATCTTCTAAATTCTAGCGAGTACAAGCCGAGTCTATCCAGTCTTTCTTCATATGAAAGTCCTGACATCCCAGGAATCAGTCTGGTGAACCTTCTCTGTACTCCCTCTATGGCAAGATGAAGAAGAAGATGGCTCTGGCCACCACCCACCCATTGGTAGAACATTTGCAGCATCTTCCTGCAGATGTTGAAGGGGCTGAGCCTCCTCAGAAAGTACAGCCGTGAGAATGGGGTTGAGAGGGAGAGATAGATCAGCCATGATTGAATGGCGGAGTAGACCTGATGGGCCGAATGGCCTAATTCTTCTCCTATCACTTATGAACTTACGAGAACAGATTATCAAACCAAACTTGACACACGAGCTTCCCAAGGAGATATTGGGAGAGGGGACTATAAGGTTACGCAAAGAGGCAGACATGATTAACGGGGAGGAGGTATCGAGAGGCTGCGAGGCTTGGCGTGGTGAGAAAATGCAGGCGTTGGGATGATTTCCAATGGGATAAGGCTCTGTAAACAGCAGAGGGACATCTTGCTCCCCTAATCCAAACAAACAGTCTGTATTTTGCAACGGAACCCAATCACTAGTTGATTGCCCACTGCAAAGTCCTTGATAAAGCAACAGAGGCACAAGGCAGCGAAAAATAAACACCAGCGGATAGACACAAAAAGCTGGAGTAAAGGCCCCTGTCCCACTGTACGTGTTCTCCCAAGAGCTCTCCCGAGTTTAAAAAGAAATCAAACTCGTGGTCAGTACGTAGAATGTACGTAGCGTACGTCGGAGCTCGGGACGTCTCTTAGCATAGAAACATAGAACATAGAAAATAGGTGCAGGAGTAGGCCATTCGGCCCTTCGAGCCTGCACCGCCATTCAATATGATCATGGCTGATCATCCAACTCAGTATCCTGTACCTGTCTTCTCTCCATACCACCTGATCCCCTTAGCCACAAGGGCCACAACTAACTCCCTCTTAAATATAGCCAATGAACTGGCCTCAACTACATTCTGTGGCAGAGAGTTCCAGAGATTCACCACTCTCGGTGTGAAAAATGTTTTTCTCATCTCGTAACGCTAACGGTAGGTACTGGAGAAATGCGGGAAGCTCGTGAAGGTTTTTCAATGTGTTGAAAAATGTCCACGAGAGCCCCGAGCACCTACGAGCGGCCATTACTGTAATTCTCAGAGTTCGAATCAGGGGAAACTCAGGAGAACTCTTGAAATACCTCGTACAGTGGGACAGGGGCATAACTCGGCGGGACAGGCAGCAACTCCGGAAAGAAGAAATGAATGGGTGACATTTTGGGCTAGTTGGCGGGAAAAGGGCAACAAGAGAGATATAAACGATGATGTAGAGAGATAAAGAACAATGAATGAAAGATATGCAGAGATGGAATGATGATAAAGAGAAATGGCCATTGTTAGCTGTGTGTTGGGTGAAAACAAGAAGCTGGTGCAACTTGGGTGGGGGAGGGATGGAGAGAGAGGGAATGCGGGGTTATTTGAAGTTAGACAATAGACAATAGGTGCAGGAGTGGGCCATACAGCCCTTCAAGCCATTCAATATGATCATGGGTGATCATCCACAATCAGTACCCCGTTCCTGTCTTCTCCCCATATCCCCCTGACTCCGCTATCTTCAAGAGCCCTATCTAGCTCTCTCTTGAAAGTTTCCAGAGAACCGGCCTCCACCGCCCTCTGAGGCGGAGAATTCCACAGACTCACAACCCTCTGTGTGAAAAAGTGTTTGTGCTGTCTGTATGGAGTTTGTACGTTCTCCCCGTGACCTGCGCGGGTTTTCTCCGAGATGTTCCGTTTCCTCCCACACTCCAAAGACGTGCAGTGTTGTAGGTTAATTGACTTGGTGTAAATGTAAACATAGTCCAGTATAAAGTTGTCCAATGCTGAGTGATTCTCTACCTAGAGCATCTCAGCGTTCTACATCCAGATCTAGATACAGACCCGCAAAGTTGAATTCTAACAGACGGCAACGTCCTGCATGTGATTGAAACACACACATGTTTCCATTTCCACTGAGAACATTTATTTGGCGAGGGGGTGAATCTGTGGAACAACAAAATGCTGGAGTAATAGCCCTGACCCACGTAACGAGTTCGGCAACCGTGTTCTGCATAGGGACCGGAGCGCATGTCTGTGAGCGGATGGCGGGACACATCTATTACGTGTACAGATGGATCCCGCCACCGGCCGGCAGGCATCAAATCACCTGTTCACAGAAGGTAGACAAAAATGCTGGAGAAACTCAGCGGGTGAGGCAGCCTCATTATGCAATCCTTGCATGTCTCACCCGCTGAGTTTCTCCAGCATTTTTTGTCCACCTTCAATTTTTTCCAGCATCTGCACTTCCCGGAAGGTGCACGGGCGTGCTGGCGGCTTTGCGCAGGATACGGTACAGTCAGAGCTCGGCGCCCAGCGGGCTGGATGGTTTCGGGTTACGGGCCCCATTCGGTTTATAGGGTGATTTCACTAAAGGTCACTGGAGCGTAGATCCGCACCCACGTGACCAAAATTCTCAAGTGGAGGACACTACGGGCCACCCACACAGCTACCTAGATTTACAGGGGAAAAAAAAAGATTCGGTACAGAAGGTCCTGAATATCGGTGCGCGTTTGCAGCGGAAATGGATTCGGTTCGGGTCCATATACCAGGGGTTGGTTGCCGACCCCTGGTATAAACGATCGAATGGCAGAGCAGACTCGATGGCCTAATATCTGCTCCTATGTCGTATAGGAGAGAAGCCTCGGAGAAGGGTGTTGTCCACTAACATGTACCGAAACAATTACAATGACACACACACGTGGCTGAAGGGACCTTTAGTGAAATCTGGGGGTGAAGTGCAGAATCAATGACCTAATTTCATGTCGTTAGGAGTCGGAGAAGGGTGTTGTGGATATTGCACAAACAGGCTATAAATTACTGGGCTGAAGTGCCGATGACATTTCTGAGTTGGTCTCGATATTGCACAAAAGGCTATAAATTACCTGGGCAGTGCCCTGATCTTGCCAGAAACTAAATGGTTACAGGCTGTGCTAAAGGGGAAGACAGAGGTCAAATATGTGGGTGGTTTGAGAAGAATACAGAGGAATATTCGAGAGACTGGGACTGTGTTCCTTGGAGCGCAGGAGGATGGGGGGGGGGGGGGGGGGGGGGGTATCAACAAAGGCTCTCGACACATTGGCCTTCATCAGTCAGAGTATTGAGTATAGAAGTAGGGAGGTCATGTGGCAGTTGTATAAGACTTTGGTGAGACTGCAGTTAGTATTGCGTTTAGTTCTGGGCACCGTGTTATTGGAAAGATGTTACCAAGCCGGAGAGGGCACAGGGAAGATTTACCAGGACATTGCCAGGACTCGAGGGTCCGAGCTACAGGGAGAGGTTGAGTCGGCTGCGATTCTATTCCTTGGAGCGCAGGAGGATGAGGGGTGATCTTATCGAGGTGGGTCAAATCAGGAGAGGAATAGATCAGGTAGAGCCTCTTGCCCAGAGTAGGTGAATCGAGGATAAGAGGACGTCGGTCTAAGGTAAAGGGGAACAGATTTAATAGGAACCGGAGCTCAGAGAGAAGTCAAAGCGAAAACGTGCACACTCCGCAAAGACAGCACCGGAGGTTAGGATTGAACCTGGGTCGCTGGAGCTGTAAGGCAGTAAGGGCGGCCATGGAGGCTGCTACCGGTGCTGCCTCTACAGAGTTTGTACGTTCTCCCCGTGACCACGTGGGATTTCCTCCGAGATTTTTTTTTTTAAATAGGCGCAGGAGTAGGCCATTCGGCCCCTCGAGCCAGCACTGCCATTCAATGTGATCTTGGCTGATCATCCCGAATCAGTACAATCTGGGGGTTCTTGTTGGGGTTCGGTTTCCTCCCACACTCTAAAGACGTACAGGTTTGTAGGTAAATAGGTACACAAAATTGCTGGAGAAACTCAGAGGGTGCAGCAGCATCTATGGAGCGAAGGAAATAGGCAACGTTTCGGGCCGAAACCCTTCCGGGTTTCGGGCCCGAAACGTCGCCTATTTCCTTCGCTCCATAGATGCTGCTGCACCCGCTGAGTTCCTCCAGCAATTTTGTGTACCTTCGATCTTCCAGCATCTGCAGTTCCTTCTTGAACAGGTTTGTAGGTAAGTTGTGTCGGTAAGTTGTGTAAACAATTGTCCTCAGTGCGTGTGGGATAATGTTAATGTGCGGGATCGCTGGTCGGCGCGGACCAGGTAGGCTGATAGGGCCCGTTTCTGTGTCTGTATCTCTCAACTAAACTAAGCCAGCCCTTCTCCCAAACCTTGGTAAAGGTAAAAAAAACCAAGGCTGAATTAATTCAGTTCGGTAGAATTAAACACAGGCACAGCAATCACCCACCCCACACTCGCTGTTACATCACCTGCAGAATAACAAGTTAATTATTGCCAAGCAAGGGAGCAAAGTTTGCTGACTTGGTTAAGAGATATTTGAATATTTTTTAAAACAAGGGTGGACTATTTCAGATCCTGGTTTCGATCATGTGACACCAGGGCTGCAGGAAATAAAAGTAAGTATTGCTGATTGGGAGCTTCAGATTCAAATTAGCTAATCGCTGAGTCTAATATTAGGTCAGCCTTAGGCTCCCAGGTGAATGGGTATTTCAAAGTGCATTTATCCAATCAACTGTGTGAATCTTCAGTCAGTCTGACGTGTTAATGGGGCGTAAACACACACACACACCCTCACACATACACGCACACACATACACACACGTGTACATACATGCACACACACACACACATGCACGCGCACACAAATAGACACACAAACACAGATAGACACACACACACACGCATGCACGCACACACAAATAGACACACAAACACAGATAGACACACACACACGCATGCACGCACACTCACATACACTCAAACACAAATACACGCACTCACTCACACACAAACACACACCGGCAGACACACACACACTCACTCACACACAAACACGCACCGGCAGACACACACACACTCACATACACACAGACACAAACACACACACTTGCTCTCGCTCACACTCACATACAGAAACAGCCACAAACACACTCATGCGCAGTGTGTTATCGATGTTGGGGGAGTCCGGAACCAGGGCCCACAGTTTAAGAATAAGGGGTAAGCCGTTTAGAACGGAGATGAGGGAAAAAAAATTTCACACAGAGAGTCGTGAATTTGTGGAATTCTCTGGCTCAGAAGGCAGTGGAGGCCAATTCACTGGATGCTTTCAAAAGAGAGTTAGATGGAGATCTTTGGGCTAGCGGAATCAAGGGGTATGGGGAGAAGGCAGGAACGGGGCACTGATTGTGGATGATCAGCCATGATCACATTGAATGGCGATGCTGGCTCAAAGGGCCGAATGGCCTCTACTCCTGCAGCTATTGTCTATGTATCTATGCATACCCACAAGCAGGCTGACACATACAAGCTGAAACACACAGACGCACACACACACAGACATGCACATATAGACACACTCACTCATGCACACAGACATACACACACACACTCTCTCTCACACAGACACACGCTCACACACACACTCACAGAGTTCAGGGCAGTCCTGCTAGTTACTTAAAGAGGAGATACTGAAGGATGAGACAATTAATATTTGAGCAGCTAAACTATGGCACAACCTGTTTATTAATACTTGGGGCGATTTAGCTCTTCCTCACAGCGCACCTAACTCAATTAACTTCCTGTAGTGTTTGAAAAGAATTAACTGGAGATTTGAAAGCGCTGGAAGTCTGTGCTCAAGACCAGAATATTACCATTGGCACAGAACATATTAAGTAAGTAAGTAAGTAAATAAGTTTATTGGCCATGTAGTCACATACAAGGAATTTGGCTTGGTGCTCCGCCCACAAGTAACAACATAACATAGTGACAGTTACGAATGACTCTGAAAACACTAAATATTAATAATAATAAAACATTCATGATAAAACGCCATTGACCAAGCATGTCAACCAACAAAATACCAGATCAAAGGGAGGCTACAGATTTTTTGGCTGTTGAGTAGATTGGTTACTTCATTGAAAGACATTGCATGGTAACAGGCCCTTCGGCTCACTGAGTCCACACTGACCAGCGATTAGGCCTTCACACTATATCAATGTTATCCCAGGTGGAGGGCAAGATGCCTCAGCTAGAACCATTAACTTGACTTTAAGAGTCAAGAGAGTTTTATTGTCATGTGTCCCAGATCGGACAATGAAACTCTTGCTTCCTGCAGCACAACAGAATTTCGGGATACCGCGCGGAAACAGGCCTTACGCCACACCGAGTCCGCTCCGACCAGCGATCCCCGCACACTTACACTATCCTACACACACTAGGGACAATTTTACATTTACACCAAGTCAATTAACCTATAAAACTGCACGTCTTTGGAGTGTGGGAGGAAACCGAAGATCTCGGGGAAAACCCACGCAGGTCACGGGCAGAACGTACAAACTCCGTGCAGACAGCACACGTAGTCAGGATCGATCCCTGGTCTCCAGCGCTGTAAGGCAGCAACTCTACCGCTGCGCCACCGTGCCGCCCCACTTGATGGCGTTTGACCCCCAAGTCATTCTGGAACGAATATATTTGGTAATTTGGAATCCATCAATGCGGTCTTTCAAGGCTGTCGCGAGGTGCAGTCTTATCTATACCATAAAATGCTGTACACACAATAGATGCAACATTCCCATTTCACTCCCACCATCGGGAGGAAGGTGCAGGAACCTGAAAACTGTAACGTGGAAGTTACAACAATCAGGCTATTAAACACTACAAGTCTTAGGGTGGTGAATCTGTGGAATTCTTTGCCACTGAAGGCTGTGGATCTATCTATCTCTGCCTTAAAAATATCCACTGACTTGGCCTCCACAGCCTTCTGTGGCAGAGAATTCCACAGATTCACCACCGTCTGACTAAAGAAATTCCTCTCCATCTCCTTCCTAAAGGAACGTCCTTTAATTCTGAGGCTGTGACCTCTGGTCCTCGACTCTCCCACTAGTGGAAACATCCTCTCCACATCCACTCTGTCCAGGCCTTTCACTATATGGTAAGTTTCAATGAGGTCCCCCCCCTCATCCTTAGAAGATTGAGGGGGGATCTTATAGAAACGTACAAAATTCTTAAGGGGTTGGACAGGCTAAATGCAGGAAGATTGTTCCCGATGTTGGGGAAGTCCAGAACATGGGGTCACAGTTTAAGGATAAGGGGGCAATCTTTTAGGACCGAGATGAGGAAAACATTTTTCACACAGAGAGTGGTGAACCTCTGGAATTCTCTGCCACAGAAGGTAGTTCAGGCCAGTTCATTGGCTATATTTAAGAGGGGGTTAGATGTGGCCCTTGTGGCTACAGGGATCAGGGGGTATGAAGAGAAGGCAGGTAAAGGATACCGAGTTGGATGATCAGCCATGATCATATTGAATGGCGGTGCAGGCTCGAAGGGCCGAATGGCCTACTCCTGCACCTATTTCCTATGTTTCTATGAAACTCCAGCGAGTGTCACATGCATATTGGGAAGTCAAACCAGGGCAGGCCCTTCACAGTGAATGGCAGGGCTCAGGGGAGCTTTGTACACCAGAGGGATCTAGTAGTGCAGGTATACGATTCCTTGGATGTGGTACCACAGGTGGATAGGGTGGTCAAGAAGGCTTTCTTCAGTCAGAGTGGTGAGTATAAAATTTGCAAGAAGACACTGCAGATGCTGGTTTACACCAAAGGCAGAGATAAAAGCTGGAGTAACTCAGCGGGAAAGGCAGCATCCATTCCTTTTCTCCTGACCCGCTAAGTTACTCCAGCTTTGTGTGTGTCCCGAGTGTAGAAGTTGTACAAGATATTGGCGACGCAACGATTGGAGTAGCTCAGAGTCCCCGGTTCAATCCTGACCTCGGGTGTTACTTCAACTTTCACCCCACAACTTATATCAGTCTGAAGAAGGGCCCTGATCGGATACGTCACCTATCCGTGTTCTCCAGAGATGTTGCCTGCCCCGCTGAGTCACTCCAGCACTCTGTGTCTTTTTGTGTAAACCAGCATCTGCAGTTTAGGAAGGAACTGAAGATGCTTGCTTACACCACAGATTGACACAAAATGCTGGAGTAACTCAGTGGGACAGGCACCATCTCTGGATAGAAGGAATGGGTGACGTTTCATAGAAACATAGAAACATAGAAATTAGGTGCAGGAGTAGGCCATTCGGCCCTTCGAGCCTGCACCGCCATTCAATATGATCATGGCTGATCATCCAACTCAGTATCCCGTACCTGCCTTCTCTCCATACCCCCTGATCCCTTTAGCCACAAGGGCCACATCTAACTCCCTCTTAAATATAGCCAATGAACTGGCCTCAACTACCCTCTGTGGCAGAGAGTTCCAGAGATTCACCACTCACTGTGTGAAAAAAGTTCTTCTCATCTCGGTTTTAAAGGATTTCCCCCTTATCCTTAAGCTGTGACCCCTTGTCCTGGACTTCCCCAACATCGGGAACAAGACCCTTCTTCAGACTGAGATGCTGCCTGTCCCGCTAAGTTACTCCAGCATTCTGTGTCTCTCTCCTGCATCTATAGGCAGAGGTTGAGCAGGCTGGGACTCTATTCCTTGAAGCGCAGGAGGTTGAGGGATGATCTTATAGAGGTGTACAAAATCATGAGAGGAATAGATCGGGTAGACGCACAACGACTCTTGCCCAGATTAGGTGAATCGAGGACCAGAGGACATTGGTTTAAGGTGAAGGGGAAAAGATTTAATAGGAATCTGAGGGGTAACTTTTTCACACAGAGGGTGGTGGGTGTATGGGACAAGCTGCTAGAGGGGGTAGTTGAGGCTGGGACTATCCCAACATTTAAGAAACAGTTGGGACAGGTACATGGATAGGACAGGTTTGGATCCATATCCATGGATATGGAGTTTAAGAGGGAACTGCAGATGCTCATCGAATTCTCCCAATTCTGTTAGTCCTTGCTGTCTCCTCCCCTTCCTCAGCTCCCTTGCTGTCTCCTCCCACCCTCCAGCCTTCTGGCTACTCCTCCTTTTCCCTTTCTTGTCCCCACCCACCCCCACCCCCGATCAGTCTGAAGAAGGGTTTCGGCCCGAAACGTTGCCTATTTCCTTCGCTCCATAGATGCTGCTGCACCCGCTGAGTTTCTCCAGCTTTTCTGTGTAACCTTCCATGGATATGGATATGGCAAGTAGTGTAGCTAGGACATGTTGGTCGGTGTGGGCAAGTTGGGCCGAAGGGCCTGTTTCCACGCTGTATCACTCTGTGACTGTGACTATCTACTGTTGCTTGTTTCCACATTACGGTGTGATTTGCCTGGGTTTTTTATTGTACAACTGATAATAACAACACAATATTAATAATAAAACAATGATACAACCAATGTTGGAGATATTACACACTCAGGAGATGTTTAAAAAGACTAACGGCCCCGTCCCACTGTACGAGTTCATTCAAGAGCTCTCCCGAGTTTAAAAAAAAAATCAAACTCGTGTTAAGCACGAAGAATGAACGTAGCGGGTACGTCGGAGCTCGGGGACGTCTCTTAGCGGCTCGTAACGCTAGCGGCAGGTACTCGGGAAGACTCGCTGACGGCAGGTAAGCACAGGAAGACTCGTGAAGATTTTTCAACGTGATGAAAAATGTCCACGAGAGCCCCGAGTACCGACAAGCGGCCATTACCGTAAATCTCCCGAGTTCGAATCAGGGGAAACTCGGGGAGAATGAAGTCGTACAGTGGGACAGGGCGTTCAGTTCTGCACAATCTCTTACTCCAGCCGCTCGTTTGCAAACAGCACAGTGATTGCACTCGAGATCCGGATCTCTGGCGCTGTGAGGCAGCAGCTCCACCCGCTGCGCCACTGCTCGTGACTTCTACCACCAGACGTCCAGGTTTGAAGGTTAATTGGCTTCGGTGCAAATGTGAAAATTGTCCCTGATGTGTAGGTGTACGGGATGATCGCCGGTCGTGGCGAACTCGGTGGGCCGAAGGGCTCTGTACCTCTAAAGGTCTAACAGAGAAAACAAAATTTCGCCTGCAGTGGAATTATTTGTTAGGATTTAACTTCCTTCTTGCAGATGGCAAACATTGTTGGCCGACACCTTACACGTTTAATAAAATGAACACCCAATGAGGTGACCAATTCCCCAGCAAGTAGGCCAGGCGGTAACCGTTGCCGTGGAAACGCAGGGAGAGAGAGAGAGAGTGCCATGCTGCCCATTGACATTGCCTGGGCCGAGGCCCAGATTAGCGTGGGATTTTTCTCCCCGTATTAAAACACCGCAGATTTTCGCTCTGTAGCCGGGCATTTCCTTTCATCTCCTCGCCCTTTAAAAATTAAACTGTTTCAAGTTCAGGGCCCTGATTTCCAGAGAGCGATCTCAGTGCCGATAAGATCAGAACATCGCGCTGTTGACATTCTCTCCACTCCAACACCAAGGGAGCTCAGAAGGTCAAATGGGATTTGCAAGAGGTCACGCAATAAACTGCAGGGGTCCCTAGTTCTGCTCTCACGAGTCGACTACAATCATCTCGATACAATAGACAATAGGTGCAGGAGTAGGCCATTCGGCCCTTCGAGCCAGCATTCATTCAATGCGATCATGGCTGATCATCCCCAATCAGTACCCCGTTCCTGCCTTCTCCCCATATCCCCTGACTGCGCTATCTTTAAGAGCCCTATCTAGCTCTCTCTTGAAAGCATCCAGAGAACCGGCCTCCACCGCCCTACGAGGCAGAGAATTCCACAGTCATACCTCATCGACAAAGGGCATGAGATATATAGATACATGGAAAATTGGTGCAGGAGTAGGCCATTCGGCCCTTCGAGCCTGCACCGCCATTCAATATGATCATGGCTTATCATCCAACTCAGTATCCTGTACCTGCCTTCTCTCCATACTCCCTGATCCTTTTAGCCACAAGGGCCACATCTAACTCCCTCTTAAATATAGCCAATGAACTGGCCTCAACTACCTTCTGTGACAGAGAGTTCCAGAGATTCACCACTCTCTGTGTGAAAAATGTTTTTCTCATCCCGGTCCTAAAAGATTTCCCCTCTATCCTTAAGCTGTGACCCCTCGTCCTGGACTTCCCCAACATCGGGAACAATCTTCCTGCATCTAGCCTGTCCAACCCCTTAAGAATTTTGTAAGTTTCTATAAGACCCCC
Organism: Leucoraja erinaceus; assembly: GCF_028641065.1. Lineage (NCBI taxonomy): Eukaryota > Metazoa > Chordata > Chondrichthyes > Rajiformes > Rajidae > Leucoraja > Leucoraja erinaceus. The sequence continues at coordinate 28,655,660 of NC_073400.1, read as the reverse complement.
CCTCAATCTCCTAAATTATAGCGAGTACGAGCCGAGTCTATCCAGTCTTTCTTCATATGAAAGTCCTGACATCCCAGGAATCAGTCTGGTGAACCTTCTCTGTACTCCCTCTATGGCAATAATGTCTTTCCTCAGATTTGGAGACCAAAACTGTACGCAATACTCCAGGTGTGGTCTCACCAAGACCCTGTACAACTGCAGTAGAACCTCCCTGCTCCTATACTCAAATCCTTTTTGGCGCGGACTCGGTGGGCCAAGGGGCCTTTTTCCGCGCTGCATCTCTAAACTAGACTAAAAAAAACACAGAACAAGCAGTCAACAGGAAATATGGGCATACGGGCGGGACCAGGCGAAGATCAAACACTATAAATATATCACTGAAAGGTGGGTCAAAAACAGACTACAAGATGTTCACACCCACGCAGTCATTTGTCGACAACAAAAATTTAAATCACTGCACGCTGTTTCAGTTAGATCAATGTGGATTGCAGAAATACCAAGCAGTGCATGTCACATTAGGAATGAATAGGAATTTCTGACTCACAGATCATTAACTGGAATTTTCAATAATTGCCGTATAATTCGGTAATTTACCAATGATTCAGCTTCCATTCTGTCAAATAAACGCACGTTGGGAAAGGTGAACAAATATGTGGCTCAGGGTTTTCCAAGTTTCGTTTGAGTTTCGTTTGGTGATCCAGCAGGGAAACAGGCCCTTCGGCCCGTCGAGGCCATGCCGACCATCGATCGCCCGTTCACACTTGTTCTGAATGGCCCTCCCCACTTCTGCTTTCCCCCGCGCACACCGAGGGAAAGCAATCTACAAACCCGCACGTGTTCCGGCTGTGGGTGGAATCCGGAGCGCCCGGAGGAAACCCACGCCGTCACTGGGAGGGAAAGAGGACAAACTCCGCACAGACAGCACCCGAGGTCAGGATTGAACCCGGGTCTCGGGGGCTGTGAGGCAGCAGGTTGACCGCTGCTCCACCGTGCCGCAGTACGCAAACTGACGTGGGGTTTCAACACGTAGATACATCAATACAGGGAAGATTGCATCCGAAAGAGAAATAAGCCCCGCCCAACTGGAAGGGCCGAATGGCCTACTCCTGCACCTATTGTCTGTTGTCTATTGAATGGTAAATTCTCTAATTCCATCCCCACAAACTGAGATGTGTAAGAAAGAATTTACACCCCAGCGGTATGAACATTGACTTCTCTAACTTCAGATAGGCCTTGCTTTCCCTCTCCATCCCCTTCCCAGTTCTCCCACTAGTCTTACTGTCTCCGACTGCATCCTATCATTGTCCTGCCCCCTCCCCTGACATCAGACCCGAAACGCTGCCCATTGCTTTTCTCCACAGATGCTGCCTGACCGGCTGGGTTACTCCAGCACTCTGTGAAACGTCACCTACCTGCGTTCTCCACAGATGCTGCCTGACCCGCTGGGTTACTCCAGCACTCTGTGTCTATCTGTGGCAACAAACAGCTCACCTTCAACCCGAGTAATCACCAATGCAGGACACGCCCAAAACCTGCTCAACTGCCCGATCGGAAAGAGAACATCTAATCCTGTCTGTTTCAACCACACCTCAGCACGATTTCCCGCAAATGGAAATAGTGTTTACATGCGAGGATAGACACAAAACGCTGGAGTAACTCAGCGGGACAGGCAGCGTCTCCGGAGAGAAGGAATGGGTGACGTTTCGGGTCGAGACCCTTCTCCAGAAACGTCACCCATTCCTTCTCTCCAGAGACGCTGCCTGTCCCGCTGAGTTACTCCAGCGTTTTGCGTCCACCTTCGATTTTAAACCAGCATCTGGAGTTCTTTCTTACACAGGTTTGGAGGGATACGGGCCAAATGCAGGCAGGTGGGGCCAGTGTAGATGGGGGCGTGTTGGCCGGTGTGGGCAAGTCGGGCCGAAGGGCCCCCCGATTCCACACTTTGCACGACTCTAACCGCCTGCAAAACTCGCAACGCGAGATCGCACGGTGAAACAATGCTGCAGGTTAGCTTTCGCTAATGGTACGTTGCCCACTTTGTATTAAAAGTCAACGTTAGAGTCGTTAACTAGCCAGCTCCTTGTGGATTGGCAAAAGGCCCGTTCTTTTGGAAAGTGAGCCAGCGTGTCACACACGTGACCCGTCCTGTTTGACCTCTGACCCCAACCAAGCAAACCTTGTCAGCGTCACGTATCAAAAAAATCTTCTCTTGATGAAACGAAAAAAATACACGCGGTTCATGCACGCAGCAGAAAACAACACACGCGTGATGCTTTCAGAATTAGATGTATTCCACAATGGTTCATCTTTTTGGTCACACACGTAACCAAGAATGGGGGGGGGGGGGGGGGGGGGGGGGGGGGGGGCCAAAAGCACTGTAGAGTCAGTCATACAGAGTGGAAACAGGCCCTTCGGCCCAACTTGCCCACACCGGCCAACACGTCCCATCTACACTAGTCCCACCTGCCAGCGTTTGGCCCGTATCCCTCCAAACCAGTGATATAAGTGATGGGAGCAGAATTAGGCCACTCGGCCCATCAAGTCTACCCCGCCATTCAATCATCTTTCCCTCTCAACCCCATTCTAGTTGCACATATGTGCAATGACAATAAAAGATATTATTATTATTATTATTATTATTATTATATCAAGCCTTTCCAGTTTGTGTCAGGACCAGCTATTAACGTCAACAATTTCTGAAGTTAAATCGTTTTTTTCATTAACTTTTTCCACTCTAATTTGCGGGGTATTTTAGCATTTTTCTTATCTCTTACTATTTTCAGCATTTACTGTTTTTCACATCTCGGTTCCAGCATTTGGGGCGGCACAGGGGCGCAGCGGGTAGAGCTGCTGCCTCACAGTGCTAGGGACCTGGTTCGATCCTGACCTCAGGTGCTGTGTGTGTGGAGTTTGCACGTTCTCCCTGGGACCGCGTGGGTTTCCTCTGGGTGCTCCGGTTTCCTCCCACATCCCAAAACAGCGTGCGAGTGTGTTGGTTAATCGGCCAATGTAAATTGCCCCTAGTGTGTAGGGAGTGGGATAACATGGAACTAGTGTGTGAACGGGTTATCGATGGTTGGCATGGACTCGGTGGGCCGAAGGGCCTGTTTCCATGCTGCATTTCAAAACTAAAACTAAATTCAGCAGGCCAGGCAGCAAGATAAGACACAAAATGCTGGAGGTAGCATCTCTGAAGAGAAGGAATGGGTGATGTTTCGGGTCTCAAGAGTTCCTCCAGCACTTTGTGTCTATTTTGAGTATAAACCAGCATCAGCAGTTCCTTCCCATGCAGGTCGGGCAGCATCTCTGGAGAAAGTGGTTGGACATTGATTCGAGTCTCTGTAAAATGCATTGAGTGTGTAGGGAGTGGAAGGGGAAGTGGGAGAACTGGTGCGGCGGGTGATCGATGGTTGGCATGGACTCGGTGGGCCGAAGGGCCTGTTTCTGTGCTGCAATTTCCAATCAACGTTAGCATTCCACGTGGCAAGCTATCAGGCAACTGAATCATCCTACCACAACCAGAGAGCAATCCTCAACTACCTCATGGGTGACGCTCGGACTGGTTTAGCCTTGCGCGACACGTTATTCCTTTATCATGCATCTATGCACGGCAAATGGCTCGATTGTCCATCATGCGTTGTCTTTCCGTTGAATGGACAGAGCGCAAAAAAAGCTTTTCACCGTACCTGATGATAAGAGTACACTGAACAACAGCTGCTGCGAGAACATGTCTTCTCAAAGCTCCAGACCCTTGTAAAGTGAAGCAGGGTCAGACTTGCAACTCGAATACACGAGAAAAAAGTCTCAAGGGTCAAGTTTACAGAATCATCGACCATTTGTACTGAGCGGGCCAGAGAGAGATACATGTACTGCAACACGTTCAGACTGCAGAGCAGATGAAACTGCAAACTATTTCAGACTGTTACCAGTTAAGCTGTGATGGAAATATCAAACGGAGATGAGAGAACAGGTTCGACTAGGGCGGCACGGTGGCGCAGCGGTAGAGTTGCCGCCTTCCAGCGCCAGAGACCCAGGTTTGATCCCGACTACGGGTGCTGTCTGTACGGAGTTTGTACGTTCACCCCGCGACCTGCGTGGGGTTTCTCCGGGATCTCCGGTTTCCTCCCACACTCCAAAGACGTGCGGGTTTGTAGGTTAATTGGTTTCGGTAAAATCGAATCAATTTTATTCATCACATGCACTCGAAGGTGCAGTGAAATGAATTTGCCAGCAGCGATACACTTAAAAACCACACACAACACCCAATAAAGTGTCATTTAGTGTCATCCTCAGTAGCATTCACAACTATTCTCAAACCAAAACTCCACTGTCAGAGTGAGGCCCAACCCAAACTGGAGGAACAGCACCTCATATTTCGCTCGGGCAGCTTACAACACAGCGGTGTGAATATCGACTTCTCGAACTTCAAGTAACCCCTTGCTTTCCCTCTCTCTCCCCCTCCCTCCCCCATCCCAGTTCTCCGACTAGTCCTACTGATTAAATATTGCTGATTTTTTAAGAAGGAACTGCAGATGCTGGAAAAGTAGACTGGAAAAATGCTGGAGTAACTCAGCGGGTCAGGCAGCACCTGTGGAGAAAAGGAGTTGGCGACGTTTCGGGTCGAGACCCTTCTTCAGACTCAATATTACTGTTTGTATGCCACGATTTCCTTGATTATGGTCTGCTTTGATCAGCCGTTTTCACACCTCAACTTTCTATATCTCTAGATTCCCTCTCCCCCCTGATTCTCAGTCTGAGGAAGGGTCTCGACCCGAAGGGTCACCCACTTCCTTCTCCCTTCTCCGGAGTTGCTGCCTGAGGTACTCCAGCTTTTTGTGTCTATCTGTGTTTTAGACAAGGCAGATATAGACATAGAAAATAGAAGCAGGAGTAGGCCATTCGGCCCTTCGAGCCTGCACCGCCATTCGATATGATCGTGGCTGATCATCCAACTCAGTATCCCATCCCTGCCTTCTCTCCATACCCCCTGATCCCTTTAGCCACAAGGGCCACATCTAACTCCCTCTTAAATATAGCCAATGAACTGGCCTCAACTACCTTCTGTGGCAGAGAATTCCACAGATTCACCACTCTCTGTGTGTGTAAAAAAATGATTTTCTCATCTCGGTCCTAAAATACTTCCCCCCTATCCTTAAACTGTGACCCCCTTGTTCTGGATTTCCCCAACATCGGGAACAATCTTCCTGCATCTAGCCTGTCCAACCCCTTAAGAATGTTGTAAGTTTCTATAAGATCCCCCCTCAATCTTCTAAATTCTGGCGAGTACAAGTACCACCCCTAATCCTCAGTCTGAGGAAGGGTCTCGACCCGAAACGTCACCCATTCCTTCTCTCCGGAGACGCTGCCTGTCCCGCTGAGTCACTCCAGCATTTTGTGTCTAACCTCGTTGCATCTGCCGGGGAAACTGTAGCTTCGGGTCGAGACCCGAAACATCACCCATTTCCTTCTCCCCAGAGTCGCTGCCTGAGTTACTCCAGCTTTTTGTGTGTTATCTGTGTTTAAGACAAGGCAGATATTTCCCCATGGCTGAGCAGACTCTGGATTCGAACACCCCACATCCATACACAAAACTCCAACACCCCACACCTGGTCCTGCAACATCAAAGCCCCCACCCTAAAAAAAATCCAGGTGGCAAAGTTTGTAATTAAGGTGGGAATTGTTACGAATGCCACGCACGGGCTAACTAATCCCAGACTGACAGCCCGCAACTCGATACCGTAATCCGAGCCGCGACTGGAATGCACGCGTTACCGCAAAAGATCCCAAACCAGCCTGAAGAAAGGTCTCGACCCCGCTCCCTCTCTCCAGAGACGCTGCCTGAACCGGCTGAGTTACTCCAGCTTGTCTTATCTCCGGTTGAAGCCAGCATCTGCAGTTCCTTCCTGCACAAAAGGTCCTTCGACGACTTACCCGCAAGTCGCCGTGCTCCCGGGACCGGTGTTTACGAGGACGGACCTTTCAGAAGCCAGAGTATGTCAAATGGTTCGGGCTTCGCTGAAACAGAATCCTTCCTCTCTCGCACATAAGCAGCGTATACACACACACACACACACTGAAGCTCGGAGCCAACTTGCTCTTTCACACACACATACACTCTGCTACCTGTCATTCCGAACACGTTCATCTACCAAGGGCCAATTAGCAGCTAGACAGGGCTTGGCAGCTCCAGCTGATTAACTCTTCGTCGACTGATTCGGAGCAAGCACTCAGTTCAGTTTTGGTCTCCACCCAAGAGAATGGAGCAGCTGGGCTTGTACACTCTGGAGTTTAGAAGGATGAGAGGGCACCTCATTGAAACATATAAGATTATTAAGGGTTTGGACACGCTAGAGGCAGGAAACATGTTCCCGATGTTGGGGGAGTCCAGAACCAGGGGCCACACAGTTTAAGAATAAGGAGTAAGCCATTTAGAACGGAGACGAGGAAACACTTTTTCTCATAGAGAGTGGTGAGTCTGTGGGATTCTCTGCCTCAGAGGGTGGTGGAGGCGGGTTCTCTGGATGCTTTCAAGAGAGAGCTCGATAGGGCTCTTAAAGATAGCGGAGTCAGGGGATATGGGGAGAAGGCAGGAACGGGGTACTGATTGGGGATGATCAGCCATGATCACATTGAATGGCGGAGCTGGCTCGACGGGCCGAATGGCCTAGTCCTACACCTATTGTCTATTGAAACGTCACCTATTCCTTCGCTACATAGATGCTGCCTCACCCGCTGAGTTTCTCCAGCATTTTTGGCTACCTTCGGAGGAGGAATCCGAAGATTTAGCCGAAAACCCACGTGGTCAGGATCGAACCCGGGTCTCTGGCGCTGTGAGGCAGCAACTCTACCGCTGCGCCACCATTTTGTTGCGTGCTGACCAGCCAGCGGAAAGGCAACACATGATAATAATTGAGACACTCGCAGTGTACAAATACGTGACAAAGGGAATAACGTCTAGTGCAAGGTACAGCCAGTAAAGTCCGATCAACGATAGTCCGAGGGTCTCCTGTTAAACGTTTGACACTAAGCCCGTCACCTGCACGGGGAAAACCCGAACCATTCTGTGTGGAAGTTGTTAGAAACATAGAAACATAGAAATTAGGTGCAGGAGTAGGCCATTCGGCCCTTCGAGCCTGCACCGCCATTCAATATGATCATGGCTGATCCCCCAACTCAGTATCCCCTTGTTCAAGAAGGAACTGCAGATGCTGGAAAATCGAAGGCAGACAAAAACGCTGGAGAAACTCAGCGGGTGCAGCAGCATCTATGGAGCGAAGGAAATAGGCAACGTTTCGGGCCGAAACCCTTCTTGAGTCTGAAGAAGGATTTCGACCGAAACGTTGCCTATTTCCTTCGCTCCATAGATGCTGCCGCACCCGCTGAGTTTCTCCAGCATTTTTGTTTACCTGTGTAGAAGTTATGAGTTCAGTTTAGTCCTGTTGAGGTCCTCTGTCTATAACTCATTATCATCTATCTCACAGCCAACAATGGATCATTGTGGGCCCCATATTATCTTGCTTTTTGCATATCCTCCGTTCATTTCTTCTCCGTACCACCAATATCTCTCGTCCCCCTTGCCCCTGGATCTGGATCTGAAGAAGAGTCTCGACCCAGAACGTCACCTACTCCACTCTTCCAGAGATGCTGCCTCACCTGGTGAGTTACTCCAGCATTTTTGTTGCGTCTATCCTCCATTTCAAAGAAGGCAGATTAAAAACATTAATGGTTTGACACAAAAAAAGCTGGAGTAACTCAGGGGGACAGGCAGCAAACATCTCTGGAGAGAAGGAACGGGTGACGTTTCGGGTCGAGACCGTTCTTCAGACGCAACAGTGAACATCGATGGTTCACCACTCCCGATTCTCGAGCTGGAGCCAATTGTTGTTCTTTGTCTTCAGTAATGACAGGGAGTGCTGGACACGAGGGAATTGGAATTGAGACCTCTGCCTGCCCAGGAGCAACGCTAGATGTTTTATTGGGAAAAATAATATTGTTTATGTGATAACAAGATTATGGAATTAGATTACAGCGTGTTCATAAACATAAAGGGGCATCGAAGGCTCGCTCCACTAGAAGTATTCGGAACACACACACGCACATGCATTCACACACACATACACACATGTAGACACACACACACATGTAGACGCATACACACACATGTACACACAGATGCGCACACACACACGTACACATACACATGCCCGCACACACACACATGCGCGCGCACACACATGAACATACGCATAGAGACACACACACGCATGCGCGCACATACATATGAAGATACACACAGCCACACACATGTACACACACACATATGTACAAACGCACACACGCATGTAGACGCAGACACACACATGTACACACACCCACCCATGCACAGGCACACACACAGTACACACATTTAGACACACACGTGTAGACGCATACACACACATGTACACACGTACACATGCCCACGCACACACACACCCATTTTCTGCTGTTGTAAATGACCAACAGGCCCGCCAGCAAGTTGCAAAATGCATTCAAGCAGAAACGCGTGTCCATAAATACCCCTAATGGACAACCCATGAATACATAAACAACGTAAATACAGTGAAACCCATCAATACAAAGCACACGGTCTCTCTCTCTCTCCCTCTCCCTCTCCCTCTCCCTCACTCTCTCTCTCTCTCTCTCGTCAAGTGTTTGATTGCCACACGTCCCAGAGAGAACGATGAAATTCTTACTTGCAGCAGCCCCACACAATCTGTAACCCCGCTTTCTTTCTCCCAGTCACACACGGTTGGTCCACAGACACAATAAAACATATCCGTTTGTATACACGCAGAGATAAGCGCATAGTGAAACTCATAACCATAAGTTCTTATGCACACTGCCTTTCTCTCTCTCTCCCTCACACACACACGGCCCACAAATACACCAAACTAGCAGTACCCACACATTCGCGGGGATAGGACACAGTGAAACCAGTCTGAAGAAGGTTCCTGACCCCAAATGTCACCTACCCATGTTCTCCGGAGATGCTGCCTGGCCCGCTGAGTTACTCCTCCAGCACTTTGTGTCCCTTTGTGTACACCAGCATCTGTTCACACCCACACACACTCGCATTCACACACAAATTTGCACACATTCGCACACACACATTTGCCCACACATTCTCACACATGCACAACCATTTGCACACTCACATACATTTGCCCCCCCCACACACATTCTCACACCCACACGGCCATTTGCACACTCACACACATTGCCCCCCCTCCCCCACACACACACACATTCTCACACCCGCACAACCATTTGCACACTCACAAACATTTGCCCCCCCCACACACACACACATTCTCACACCCGCACAACCATTTGCACACTCACAAACACATGTCACAGCCGGTGTGTATGAGATTTTATAGGGGGGGGGAGCATCTTTGTAAGAACCCTTCCTCCCCACAGGGAGGGCTACTGAACAAACAAGCAACCGTCTCCTTTCTACAGAAGATAAACACAAAATGCTGGAGCAACTCAGCGGGACCGGCAGCATCTCTGGGGACGTTTCGGGTCGAGACCCTTCTTCGGACCCGCCATTATCATCAAACCCGCCGACACGGGAGGTGCCGTGGTAGTCTGGCGCGCTGATCTCTACCGGGCTGAGGCCAGGAGACAACTCTCAGATGCCTCCTCCAACCTATCCTTGGACCATGACCCCGTAGATGAGCACCAGGCCATAATCTCACAGATCGCTTCTGTAAAGATCACATGATGCCAAGACGATCTCTAATCCACAGAATCCATACATCGGTCCATTTACCCGATATGCTGCTCGAAACTAAACTAAAACTAAACTAAAACGAAACTAAAAAGTACAAATTTCCTTGTTAAGAAGGAACTGCAGATAACCATATAACCATATAACAATTAGAGCACGGAAACAGGCCATCTCGACCCTTCTAGTCTGATGCTGAAAAATCGAAGGTAGACAAAAGTGCTGGGGAAACTCAGCGGGTGCAGCAGCATCTAAGGAGCGAAGGAAATAGGCAACGTTTCGGGACGAAACGTTGCCTATTTCCTTCGCTCCTTAGATGCTGCTGCACCCGCTGAGTTTCTCCAGCACTTTTGTGTACAAATGTTGGTGACAACTTACCACCTAGTCGACGTCAAGCCACCGACAACCAGCGACCCATTAGGACGTCTACCTACGACCACACCTACGGCATCTAAAGTCGACCCACGCCCACCCGCGACCAGCTACGACCCTGTCGACGACAACTGAAGACAATTCAGTCGCCGGTACCTGTCGCCTGTTGGCGTAGGTAGCCGCCAATGGAATTCACCGAAGTCAGCGCCTGGCGACAACCAACCTCACCTGGCGACAACCTACAACAGCGCCTACGTCAGGAGAAGTCACGCTACGCTCATTGGCGTCAAGCACACTGTCACCGTTGAAAATCCAGCGGAGACCAGAAAGACGCTACGTCTCCTTGGGCGACTGAGGAGACGACTCACGCCCGTACAGGCGACACCCCGGCAATAACTGTGGTCGCCTAAAAAATATTCCAAGCGGGGCAGGCCCTTTACATAGAAACATAGAAACTAGGTGCAGGAGTAGGCCATTCGACCCTTCGAGCCTGCACCGCCATTTAATATGGTCATGGCTGATCATCCAACTCAGTATCCCGTATTAAGCCTCCATCTTCCAGTCTCTGGGAGATGGAAGCTGTGTGTAAATAATTAATGCAAACAAACACACACACACATACACGCGAGGTTATGTGTCAGACACCCACGGCCAAAGAACTGCTCCTCTAGTTACTAAACACTTTAACCCCCTTCCCATTCCCACACTGACCTTTCTGTCCTGGGCCTCCTCCGTTGTCAGAGTGGGGCCCAGCGCAAATTGGAGGAACAGCACCTCATATTTCGCTTGGGCAGCTTACACCCCAGCGGTATGAACATTGACATCTCTAACATTCAAGTAGCCCTTGCTCTCCCTCGCTCTCAATCCCCTTCCCAGTTCTCCCACCAGTCTGACTGTCTCCGACCACATTTTATCTCTGTTTGTTTGTTGTTACCTTCTCCCAGCCAGCAACGATCTAGTCTACATTTTCCTTCTTCTCCATCCCCTTTCTCCCGTTTTCACACCTGACTCCCCCTTATCTGTGTATCTCCCTCTCCCCCCGACTCACTAGTCGGAAGAAGGGTCTCGACCCGAAACGGCACCCATTCCTTCCCTCCAGAGATGCTGCCTGTCCCGCTGAGTTACTCCAGCGTTTGGTGTCTACCCTCTGATGTGTTCTCTGCCATTAGCTTGTAGCTGCCACACAGAACTGTGTCTGCAGATGATGTAATGTGTTTACATCAGGTCCTGTGGGATGCGGAGAGATTTCAACACCAGCCCTCATGGAGTGGTGAGCTTGTCTGATCAGGCAGAGGCATTGCCTTGCTCGAAAACCACGTGTAGAAAGAACTGCACCTCGTACATCGCTTTGGGGCAGCTTACCACCCAGCGGTATGAATACTGATTCAGTCCAGGCTAACGTGGGGAAGGGTCTCGACCCAGAAACAAGGACAGATTTGCTGAGATCGAGTCGCAGACTGTCTAGTTTAGTGCGGATCTTTCATCTGAACATCAGTTCACTGCGTGACTTTCCAGTCATTTCTTGAGGTGTGACTTTGTACGTCAACAACAACTTCTGGAGCTTTAGCTCCAGGTCTGATCCTTTTCCTTTCTTCATACCTGCTTTCACCGTCTGTACACCTCTTTCAGCTAGTCGGTTGCTGGACGGGTGTTTGGGTGATGTTTAAAAAATACAAACAAATAAAAAACATTTTTCACACATAGAGTGGTGAATCTGTGGAATTCTCTGCCACAGAGGGTAGTTGAGGCCAGTTCATTGGCTATATTTAAGAGGGGGAGTTAGATGTGGCCCTTGTGGCTAAGGGGATCAGGGGGTATGGAGAGAAGGCAGGTACAGGATACTGAGTTGGATGATCAGCCATGATCATATTGAATGGCGGTGCAGGCTCGAAGGGCCGAATGGTCTACTCCTGCACCTAATTTCTATGTTTCTATGAAAATCGTCACTCATTCCTTGTTTACTCTCTCCAGAGATGCTGGAGTAAACTCAGCGGGACAGGCAGCGTCTCTGGAGAGAAGGAATGGGTGACGTTTCGGGGTCGAGACCCTCCTTCAGAAACGTCACCCATCCCTTCTCTCCAGAGATGCTGCCTGTCCCGCTGAGTTGCTCCAGAATTATTTTATTTTTTTAACAAGGACAAAAGGGAGAGAAAGAAGAAAAGAAAAAGAAAAGAAAGAGTTTGGAGAAAGACACGAAAAAGAAAAAATTAAATAAGAACCAGAACTAACGAAGAAGTGAAAGAAGCGGAGATATACCCTACGGCCCTTCCCTCCGCCCGCTCGCCCGACCCTAGAGTCGGTTTTGAGTTTGTGTTCAACCATTATGTTGTTGAAGAAATTCAATAAAAGGAGACCATGTTTTGGAAAATTGATTGAAGATTTGTTAGACAAGACAAGCCTTATTATTTCTAGATGTAGTGTCTCGGTCATTTGAGTGGTCCACATCTTCACTGCTCCAGCATTTTGTGTCCACCTTCGGTATAAACCAGCACCTGCAGTTCCTCCCTACACGTTTAGTTCAGTTTACTTTAGAGAAACTGCGTGGAAACCAGCCCACGGAGTCCTCGCCGACCAGCGATCCCCGCACACTAACGCTACCCTACACGCACGAGGGAGAATTTACATTTACACCAAGTCAATTAACCTGCAAACCTGCACGTCTTTGGAGTGTCGGAGGAAACCGAAGATCTCGGAGAAAACCCACGCAGGTCATGGGGAGAACGTACAAACTCTGTTAGATGAAGTTAGATTTCTCTAACTTCAAGTAACCCTTGCTTTCCCTCTCTCTCCGTTCCTCCCCCACCCTAGTTCTCCGACCAGTTTCACAGTCCTCCTGATTAATTTTACTGTTTGTGCACCTCGGTGTCACCTTCCCCTCAGCCAACAATGAACCAATCTACATTTCCTTGAGCTTCGTCTGTTTTGATCTGTCGTTTTCACACCTTACACGATCCGTGTACCCATCCCGTCTGAAGAAGGGTCTCGGCCCGAAACGTCGCCCATTCCTTCTCTCCAGCGATGCCGCCTGACCCCGCTGAGTTACTCCGGTGTTTTGGGTCTGTCTTTGATGTTGCAGTGGGCTGTTTGTAAGATGACGGAGAAGTGGCAGCTTGCGCTTGGCCCAGCCAATTCCATGCTGTGGTCCACCTGCCCCATTAATCGCCCAGATCTACTATCATTTCTTCCTCGTTTGTTATAATAGGAGCGCTGTGGGGTGTTAATAACTTTGGCCAGTGCAGGCAAACACGCCACCTCTAGAGATACATGCAGTAGGTGCAAGACCAAGCAGTTTTGGTCTCCAAATTTGAGGAAGGACATTCTTGCTATTGAGGGAGTGCAGCGTAGGTTCACAAGGTTAATTCCCGGGATGGCAGGACTGTTGTATGTTGAGAGAATGGAGCGGCTGGGCTTGTACACTCCGGAATTTAGAAGGACGAGAGGGGATCTTATTGAAATATATAAGATTATTAAGGGTTTGGACAGGCTAGAGGCAGGAAACATGTTCCCGATGTTGATGGAGTCCAGAACCAGGGGCCACACCGTTTAAGAATAAGGGGTAAGCCATTTAGAAGGAGATGAGGAAACACTTTTTCCCCCACAGAGAGTGGTGAGTCTGCGGAATTCTCTGCCTCAGAGGGCGGTGGAGGCCGGTTCTCTGGATGCTTTCAAGAGAGAGCATCCAGAGAATCCGACACAACTTTTGACACCTCAGCAGTTCCCACTCAGTGCCGTCTGGTCCTGCCTTGTGGTTCTGAGGAGATGAAGAGCGACTGGGGTGTGGGTACCAGACAGAGGGGCGGACATCGAGACTGTCTGGGGCAACTCCCACTCTGCCCTCCCCTCCCCTCCCCTCTCCTCCCTCTCCTCCACCCCAACCCAACTCAATCAGACAATGAGTCACAGAAACGGAATTGAACCGTGTGGTAATATAGCTGCTTTCATGAAAAACATCTGTTTGTTTCAATTCTTTGCTCTGAAAAATGCAGGAAGGTTACACCAGAGGAACATTGGGGTGAATAGGGTATTGTCTTCAGATATGGCCACCATGTTATATTAACCATGGGGTGGTAATGGAATGGCAGTGTGTGTGTGTGTGTGTGTGTGTGTGTGTGTGTGTGTGTGTGTGTGTGCGCGTGTCTGTGTGTATGTGTGTGTGTGTGTGTGTGTGTGTGTGTGTGTGTGTGTGTGTGTGTGTGTGTATGTGTGTGTGTGTGTGTGTGTGTGTATGCATGTGTGTGTGTGTGTGTGCCTGTGTGTGTGTGTGTGCGAGTGTGTGTGTATGTGTCTGTGTGGGTACGTGTATAGGTGTGCGTACGTGTGTGTGTGTGTGTGTGTGTGTGTGTGTGCATGTGTAGGTATGTGTCTGTGTGCGTATGGGTATGTGTGTGCGTGTGGGTATGTGTGTGTATATGCGCGTACGTGTGTGTGTGTGTGTGTGCGTGTGTGTGTGTGTGTGTACGTGTACGTGTGTGTGTGCGTCTGTGTGTACGTGCGTGTGTGTGTGTGTGTAGTGTGTGTGTGTGTGCGTGTGTGCGTGTGTGTGTCTGTGTGTGTGTGTGTGTGTGTCTGTGTGTACATGTGTGTGTGTGTGTGTGTGTGTGTGTATGTGTGTACGTGTGTGCCTGCGTGTGTCTGTGTGTGTGTGTGCGTGCGTGTGTCTGTGTGTGTGTGTGTGTGCCTGCGTGTGTGCGCGTGCGTGCGTGTGTGCCTGTGTGTGTCTGTGTGTGTGCGCGCGTGCCTATCTTTCTTTCTTCACAAGTGATAGGAGCAGAATGAGGTCATTCGGCCCATCAAGTCTACTCTGCTATCCAATCATGGCTGATCTATCTCTCCCTCTTAACTCCATGGTGACAATGAAGGGAAGAGATTGAACTTTTTTTGCCTTCCATCACAGTGAGGAATGTGGAGGAGTCACTGGTGGATGTTTATGTTAAAATGTATTCTGTGTGTCCTGTTGGTTTTTATTGGTTTGACTCCAAGGCAAATCAAATTCCTCGTATGTTGCAAAACATACTTGGCTAATAAAGTTTGATTATGATGATGATTCTTCTCCCCTCAACCCCCTGACACCCACCCGTACCAATCAACAATCGATCTATCTCAGATTTTAAAAATATCCATTGATTTGGCCTCCACAGCCGTCTGTGGCAATGAATTCAACAGATTCACCGCCCTCTGATGAAAGAAATTCCTCCTCATCTCATAGAAACATAGAAAATAGGTGCAGGAGGAGGCCATTCGGCCCTTCGAGCCAGTACCGCCATTCATTGTGATCATGGCTGATCGTCCCCAATCAATAACCGTGCCTGCCTTCTCCCCATACCCCTTGACTCCACTAGCCCCTAGAGCTCTATCTAACTCTCTTGTAAATCCATCCAGTGATTTGGCCTCCACTGCCCTCTGTGGCAGGGAATTCCACAATTTCACAACTCTCTGGGTGAAAATGTTTTTTCTCACCTCAGTCCTAAATGGCCTCCCTTTTATTCTAAGACTGTGGCCCCTGGTTCTGGACTCGCCCAATGTTGGGAACATTTTTCCAGCATCTCCTTCCTAATGGGACGTCCTTTAATTCTGAGGCTCTGTCCTCTGGTCCTGGGCTCTCCCACCAGTGGAAACATCTTCTCCACATCCACTCTATCCAGGCATTCGTAACATGGGATTGCATTGGTAAGTCCAGTATCACTAGTGTGTGTTATACTATGAATGCTTTTATGTCCTGCATCATACAACGTGAAAACAAGCCCATCGGCCCACCCAGCCCGAGCCAACCAGATTTAAATTGCCCTTCGCATGAAACTATTTAAGTGAAACCATGAATTAGACCCATTTCTGGCTTTGCGTACAGAGACAATTCACGTGGGCATTGAGACCGTTACACTTAGTGGTCAGATGAAGGCGGCCAAATTGCAGCATCTTCCACCGCCAGCCTGTCGTGTCCAAGCTCGGACTCACATCCGGGGTTTCTGCAGTCGACCAAGCCCACAACTGAGAGGCAGCAACCCTACAGTTAGCAGGCGGCCGTTAGACTGAGCTGACCGCAACGCTCCACTCTGATGCCAGCACGGTTTTATTTTTAGATCGACACAAATTGCCGGAGTAAGTCAGCTGGAGTAAGGGCAGCGTTGCCACTAGAGTTGCTGCAAGCGCTTGAGACGCGGGTTCGATCCCGACTACGGGCGCTGTCTGTACGGAGTTTGCACGTTCTCCCCGTGACCTGCGTGGGTTTTCTCCAAGACGTTCGGTTTCCTCCCACACTCCAAAGACGTACCGGCTTGTAGGTTTAATTGGCTTGGTGTATGTGTGTAAATTGTCCCTAGTGTGGGTAGGATAGTGTTGATGTGCGGGGATCGCTGGTCAGAGCGGACTCGGTGGGCCGAAGGGCCTGTTTCCGCGCTGTATCTCTAAACTTAACTCAGCAGGTCGGGCAGCATCTCTGGAGAAAAAGGATGGGTGACGTTTCAGGTCGAGGCCCTTCTTCAGACCCTGAAAGGGTTAACGTTTAGTGCAAGATAAAGTCCAGTAAAGCCACATTAAAGATAGTACGAGGTAGATGGGATGCCAGGACCGCTCTCTAGTTGGTGAGAGGACGGTTCAGTTGCCTGATAACAGCAGGGAATAAAAATGTGTGGGAAGGAGGTTGGTTTGCATGATGGTTAATAAGTGAAGAAAGCGAATGGTATGTTAGCATTCATAGCAAAAGGATTTGAGTATAAGAACAGGGAGGTTCTACTGCAGTTGTACAGGGTCTTGGTGAGACCACACCTGGAGTATTGCATACAGTTTTGGTCTCCAAATCTGAGGAAGGACATTATTGCCATAGAGGGAGTGCAGAGAAGGTTCACCAGACTGATTCCTGGGATGTCAGGACTTTCATATGAAGAAAGACTTGATAGACTCGGCTTGTACTCGCTAGAATTTAGAAGATTGAGGGGGGATCTTATAGAAACGTACAGAATTTTTAAGGGGTTGGACAGGCTAGATGCAGGAAGATTATTCCCGATGTTGGGGAAGTCCAGGACAAGGGGTCACAGTTTAAAGTTAAGAGGGAAGTCTTTTAGGACCGAGATGAGAAAAACATTTTTCACACAGAGAGTGGTGAATCTGTGGAATTCTCTGCCACAGAAGGTAGTTGAGGCCAGTTCGTTGGCTATATTTAAGAGGGAGTTAGATGTGGCCCTTGTGGCTAAAGGGATCAGGGGTATGGAGAGAAGGCAGGTACAGGATACTGAGTTGGATGATCAGCCATGATCATATTGAATGGCGGTTCAGGCTTGAAGGGCCGAATGGCCTACTCCTGCACCTATTTTCTATGTTTCTATGTTTCTAAGGAACTCAGTAAAAATCCCAAGCATTTCGTTCACCCATGCTCCAATGAATGAAGTCAATGCTGACATCAGATATCAACAACTTTGATGCTTATCACATTGAAAAGGATTTTCAAGACATACCACGGCCTAAAACCTTATCTCCTCAGCCTATCGATGGAAAGACCTTCCACGCAATGAGCTAACTCTGGTGTAGTCTCTCATGCAGACACACTGTGGTCGGGGGAGTCCAGAACCAGGGGGCCACAGTTTAAGAATAAGGGGTAAGCCATTTAGGACTGGGATGAGGAGCTTTTTTTTCACCCAGAGAGTTGTGAATCTGTGGAATTCTCTGCCACAGAAGGCAATAGACTATATAGACAATAGGTCCATTCGGCCCTTCGAGCCAGCACCACCATTCAATGCGATCATGACTGATCATCCTCAATCAGTACCCCGTTCCTGCCTTCTCCCCATAATACCCTGACTCCGCTATCTTTAAGAGCCCTATCTAGCTCTCTCTTGAAAGTATCCAGAGAACCTGCCTCCACCGCTGATTCACTGGATGTATTCAAGAGAGAGTTGGATGAGGCCCTCAGGGCTAATGGAATCAAGGGATATGGGGAGAAAGCAGGAACGGGGTACTGATTCTGGATGATCAGCCATGGTCATATTGAATGGCGGTGCTGGCTTGGAGGGCCGAATGGCCCCTGTCCTGCATCTATCTTTCATGTGTCCCATTAGTTAAAACAATGCTTGCACCGACTCCATCATGAGGTGGGGTTACTGCCAAATCTTTACTGATTGAATGGCCTTCATTGGAAAACAATGTTGAAACACGGACAACAAGTCAGTCAGGATTAGCACCACGAGCTAAAGCTCCAGCATTTGAACGGTTAATATTTCCGGACACTGTTTTGGAGTTTTTCCCGAGTCGAGCCTTTCTTTGCTCTTTTCCCAATTGATGCTTGTTTCGTAACAGTCCAGCTTTGTTACAAACTATGCGACTGGCCCTTATCCTAAACCCTGTTTGTTCTACCTCGAGCCAGCTCTCTGGGACAGCGATGTGTTGAAATCTTGCAGAGGTTCAGCATTCCACTGAAGGGCCTTGAGATGCACTCTGACTGCCCTCTGTGTGTGTGTGTGTGTGTGTGTGTGTGCGCTCACACCCGTGGCTTGCAACACAGTGCGGCAGCCACAGCTGGCCCGTCAGGGAAGGTCCAGTGAGAGGGGGGTCCGCGGCCGACCAACATCTGGACTTGCGTTTTGGTCTCAGATGCTGCTCCTGCCACTGGTGAACCTGTGAGGACATTGGGCCGTGAGATCAGGAGAGAGTAGGCGTAAATTGTGTGGATGCAAGGAGCCGGGAGAGGGGTGGGGAATGGAGGGTGGGATAGTGGGAAGAATGGGTTCGAATCCCAGAGTGGAACAGGGCACAGAGAAGGGAGGGGGTGCGGAGGGGAGGGTGGGAACGATGTTAGTGGAAAACCCTTCCAAGTTTAGATCATTTTGCTTAGAAAATGATACGGTAATTTTTACAGCAACCGATTCATTGGATGTTCAGTTCATGGATAGTTGCAGAAGGTCCCATCTGTTGCCAGATGTGAAGTTGCAGTACATTGGCCTGGCCACCTGGTGGCACTCCAATGCCAAATTGGTATCACTTGGAACGGCACGGTAGCGCAGCGGTAGAGTTGCTGCCTCACAGCGCCAGAGACCCGGGTTCGATCCCGACTACGGGCGCTGTCTGTACGGAGTTTGTCCGTTCTCCCCGTGACCTGCGTCGGTTTTCCCCGGGTGCTCCGGTCTCCTCCCACACTCCAAAGATGTAAGGGATCTATAGATTAATCGGCTTAGGTAAAGGGTGTAAATTGTCTCTAGTGTGTAGGATAGCGCTAGTGTACGGGGTGATCGCTGGTCGGCACGGACTCGGTGGTAGAAAGTGCCAGTTTCTGTGCTGTATCTCTGAAATGAACTGAATTAAAAAACCTGGGACTCTGGAACCATTTAGTTTAGAGATACAGCGCAGAAACAGGCCCTTCGGCCCACCGAGTCCATGCTGACCAGCGATCTCCACTCTATTAACAGCATCCTACACTAATTAGGGACAATTTGCACACACACCAAGCCAATTTGCCTACAAAGCTGTACGTCTTTGGAATGTGGGAGGAAACCGAAGATCTCGGAGAAAACACATGCGGTCACAGGGAGAACGTGCAAACTCCGTACAGACAGCACCCGTAGTCGGGATCGAACCCGGGTCTCCGGCGCTGCAAACGTTCTAAGGCAGCGACACTCCCGCTGCGCCACTGTACCGCCCTGTGGCACCTCGCCGTTCCAGATCATGATAAATACGTGGTTTGGACTCAGGGCGGTTGAGGAGGAAACAAAATGTGCGGGGAGGAACTGCAGAGGCTGGTTTAAACCAAGGGTAGACACGAAAAGTCGGAGTAACTCAGCGGGACAGGCAGCATCTCTGGGGGAAAAGAATAGGTGACGTTTCCGGTCGGGTCTGAAGAAGGGTCTCGACCCGAAACGTCACTCGTTCCTTCCCTCCAGAGATGCTGCCTGTCCCGCTGAGTTACTCCAGCATTTTGTGCCTATCTGTTGTTAAGGAGCAAGTTTCTGAACTCCACAACCTAATCTTTAACGTTATCTAGCACAAGCTCCCTTGAGTTTGGAGTTGGCGGCTGCCTTTGTTATTAAGATTTCAAATTCCATCTCCAGCTGTCCTTGAATCGCACGTAATCGCTTCAGTGTGTTCGGCAAAGAAAGAATCACAGTTACATTGGGCCACCAGAGATCTTCAGAGAAGTGTCACATCCAGAGAAATGGAAGGTGTTGTATTTCAGTAAAGGGCCTGTCCCACTTGCCGGTTTTTTTTCAGCGACTGCCGGCATCGTTGACTTACGTAGCAGGTCACCGAAAAATACGCGGCGATACGGCGTGATGACGTGTTGACCCGCGGTGTTTTTTTCAAGTGTCGCAACATTTTTTTTGTCGCCGTTGGATTTTGAAATGTTCAAAATCTTTGGGCGACCCTGATATTACACCGGCAGTCGCCGAAATAAATCGCAAGTGGGACAGGACCTTAGGTCTAACATGGGCAGGGTCTACACAGTGCATGGTACAGCTTGTTGTGGAGTGTTGTAGAACAGAGGGGCCTAGGAGCGCAGGGGCATGGTTCCATGAATGTCGAGTCCCAGATAGATAAGGCGGTCAAAGTTGCTGCCTCACAGCGCCAGAGACCCGGGTTCGATCCCGACTAGGGGCGCTGTCTGTACGGAGTTTGTCCGCTCTCCCCGTGACCTGCGTGGGTTTTCCCCGGGTGCTCCTTCATCATTCAGAGTACTGAGTATAGAAGTTGGGAGGTCACGTTGAAGTTGCATAAGACGTTGGTGAGGCCGCATTTAGAGCATTGTGTTCAGTTCAGGTCACCGTGTTACAGGAAAGAATAGGGGAATCGAGGACCAGAGGACATAGGTTCAAGGTGAAGGGGAAAAGATTTAATAGGAATCAGAGGGGTAACTTTTTTCACACAAAGGGTGGTGGGTGTATGGAACAAGCTGCCAGAGGAGGTAGTTGAGGCTGGGACTATCCCAACGTTTAAGAAACAGTTAGACAGGTACATGGATAGGACAGGTTTGGAGGGATATGAACCAAGCGCAGGCAGAAACATAGAAAATAGGTGCAGGAGTAGAGGCCATTCGGCCCTTCGAGCCTGCACCGCCATTCAATATGATCATGGCTGATCATCCAACTCAGTATCCCGTACCTGCCTTCTCTACATACCCCCTGATCCCCTTAGCCACAAGGGCCACATCTAACTCCCTCGAGCACAAGGGCCACATATAACTCCCTTGGCAGGTGGGACTAGTGTAGCTGGGATGTTTCAGGTCGAGATTTTTCTTCACACTGAAGAAGAGTCTCGACCTGAAACGTGACCCAGAGATGCTGCCTGACCCGCTGAGTTACTCCAGCACTTTGAGTCCTGTGTATTGATCAGCATTTGCAGTTCCTTGGTTCTACAATCGGTACGGCAAAGGGCAAGATACAGAGTGCGGAATATAGTCGCCAGCGTTATACCGAGAGACAGTGAAGAGCTTGGTTTTGCATGCCATCAGATCGAAATAAAACTATACACAATTACAAAGAAGCCGAACTTCATAGGGAGGAACTGAATCTTCATAGATGCTGAAGATAAACACTGGAGTAACTCGACGGGACAGGCAGCATCTCTGGAGAGAAGGAATGGGTGACGTTTCGGATCGAGACGCATCTTCAGACCAAGTACAATAGGTAGAGCAGAGGGAAGGATACAGAGTGCAGAATATAGGTCTCAGCACCGCACCGAGCTACAGTGAACAGCTTCGTTTTGCATGCAATGAGATTAGAAAATACTACAGACAATAGACAATAGGTGCAAGAGTAGGCCATTTGGCCCTTCGAGCCAGCACCGACATTCAATGTGATCATGGCTGATCATGGCTATACATAAATATAATCAGGTCCATTTAAAGAGCAATAAGGGGCGGCACAGTGGTGCAGCGGCAGAGTTTGATCTTGACTACGGGCTCTGTCTGTACGGAGTTTGTACGTTCTCCCCGTGACCTGCGTGGGTTTTATCCGGGTGCTCCGGTTTCCTCCCACACTCCAAGGATGTACAGCTTTGCAGGTTCACTGGTTCTGGTAAAATTGTAAATTGCAAACTGTCCCCAGTGAGTGGGATAGTGTTAGAACATGTGGTGCTCTTTGGCCAGCAACAACTCGATGGACAGAAGGGCCTGTTTCCGCGCTGTATCTCTTAAGTCTAAACTAGGCAGAGCAATGAATACAGATTGTAGTACGCAGCTCTGTAGCGCATCAGTTCCAGAGACATTACAGCTCCATCATTCAAGAGAGAGTTAGATACAGCTCCTCGGGCTAACGGAATCAAGGGATATGGGGAGAAAGCAGGAACGGGGTACTGAGTCTGGATGATCAGCGTAGGTTTACAAGGTTAATTCCCGAGATGGCGGGACTGTCATATGCCGAGAGAATGGAGCAGCTGGGCTTGTGCATTCTGGAGTTTAGAAGGATGAGAGGGTATCTCATTGAAGCATATAAGATTGTTAAGGGTAGACAAAAGTGCTGGAGAAACTCAGCGGTTGCAGCAGCATCTATGGAGCGAAGGAAATGGGCAACGTTTAAGATTGTTAAGGGCTTGGACACACTAGAGGCAGGAAACATGTTCCCGATGTTGGGGGAGTCCAGAACCAGGGGCCACACAGTTTAAGAATAATGAGTAAGCCATTTAGAACGGAGACGAGGAAACAATTTTTCTCACAGAGAGTGGAATTCTCTGCCTCAGAGGGCGGTGGAAGCCGGTTCTCTGGATGCTTTCAAGAGAGAGCTAGATAGGGCTCTTAAAGTTAGCGGAGTCAGGGGATATGGGGAGAAGGCAGGGACGGGGTACTGATTGGGGATGATCAGCCATGATCACATTGAATGTCGGAGCTGGCTAGATGGGCCGAACGGCCTGCTCCTGCACCTATTGTCTATCATCCATGATCATAGTGAATGGCGGAGCTGGCTCGATGGGCCGAATGGCCTACCCCTGCACCTATTTTTCTAAGTTTCAATAAGTTCAAGGGAAAGGAAAAGTTATTTTTTTTTTTTTAGTGAGTGGAAGGTTTCGGGTCACAGCACAGACGATGTCAACACAGCAACGTGTTTGGCAACAGTAAACCTCCGAGCCTCTGCAACCTGCCCGACCAGGTGTGCGCTTAAGAAGGAACTGCAGATGCTGCAAAATCGAAGGTAGACAAAAAAAAATGCTGGAGAAACTCAGCGGGTGCAGCAGCATCTATGGGGCGAAGGAAATAGGCAACGTTTCGTCCCGAAACGTTGCCTATTTCCTTCGCCCCATAGATGCTGCTGCACCCGCTGAGTTTCTCCAGCATTTTTTTTGTCTACCGCCCAGGTGTGCGCTGCTGATCATGGCTTCAGGGCGCTCCTGTTACAGCCTCCTCCTCGTCTTCACCGCAACCCGGCGCCTAACGCAGCTGCTTGGAAAATCCCAAATCCCCGCAGCTCACCCCGTTTGACCTGTCGAAGATGCCACACAAACACACTCACACACCCACACACACAGACACTAACACACACAGACACTCACACACACACATACAGACACACACATACAGAGACACAAACACACAGACACACACACATACAGCCACACACATACAGACACAAACACACACACTCACACACACACACACACACTAACACACAGACACTCATACAGACACACACATACAGAGAGACAGACATACACACAGACACACACAGACACACCCACACATACAGCCACACACATACAGACACAAACACACACACACACATACAGCCACACACATACAGACACACACATACAGACACATACATACAGACACACACATACAGACACACACATACAGACACACACACACATACATATACACATACACACAGACACACACACACACACACATACATACATACAGACACACACACACACACACACATACATACACACACAGACACTCACACACAGAGCTGCTCGCTGCCGCTCCCCAGTCCGGCAACAATACATATACGAGAGAGCTGGAATTCTCTAGGGAACACGGAATAAAGTGCAAAACATGACACGCCATACCTTGTCCTGCTGTGCTCTCTGGAATTGTTGCTCCTCTCTCTGTCTCCCCCTCTCTACCCCCCTCTCTCTGTCTCCCCCTCTCTCTGTCTCCCTCTCACTCTCTCTCGAAGCAATCCAATATTGGTCGGTCTACCATAGATTCCAGTTGTTCCGAATCACACCCCTATGACTCTGGCAAGTGGGCGTGAAGTTCCTCTAGAGAAAGCAGTGTGTGTGTGTGATAGAGTGATAGAGAGAGAGATAGGGAGGGAGGGAGAGAGAGAGAGAGAGAGAATTCGCTGTGAAATCTGACACTTCAAGGTCTTGTCTACGCATCTGAAGTCACTCTCAGCAGAGAAGGGAGGGGAATGGGCAACAGGCTTGTAATTAAAGAGCTCTTGTGTTGCTGGGTTGACGTAGCCAGCAACAGGCAGGTGAGAGGCGCTGGAGGAACCATGTCACCGGGCAAGGCAGAGAATTCAGTAGCCCTTCCTGATACAGCCGTCCCATCCTACACTGCCCTCCCCGACTCCCATCACACACAGACTCCATCAGCCCGCAGTTGCTCTAGTCTGCTGGATAACTGGGACTTTTTACTGGGACATTTAATGCATTTCGTTGTCTCTGTACTGTACACTGACAATGACAATTAAAATTGAATCTGAATCTGATAAATGTAGAATAAAACAGATGCACGGTGAATAGAGTTTAAGAAGGAACTGCAGATGCTGGAAAATCGAAGGTACCCAAAAAAGCTGGAGAAACTCAGCGGGTGCAGCAGCATCTATGGAGCGAGGGAAATAGGCAACGTTTCGAGCCGAAACCCAGAAGGGTTTCGGCCCAAAACGTTGCCTATTTCCTTCGCTCCATAGATGCTGCTGCACCCAGATTCAGATTCAGATTCAATTTTAATTGTCATTGTCAGTGTACAGTACAGAGACAACGAAATGCATTCGCTGAGTTTCGCTGAGTGAACCCGCTGAGTTTCTCCAGATTTTTAGTGCACAGTGAATAGATACTGGACATTTTTTTCCTGCGTGACACTGATAGTCGAGACACACCTGTCGTCCAGGTGAACTCACCTCTGCTCTTTTTTGAATATCGGCACGGTATCTCGCACTGCAGAAATTAACATCACATTTGAATGAGGAGCAGCACCTCGTAGAAACATAGAAAATAGGTGCAGGAGTCGGCCATTCGGCCCTTCGAGCCAGCACCGCAATTCAATATGATCATGGCTGCTCATCCAACTCAGTATCCTGCACCTGCCTTCTCTCCATACCCCCTGATCCCTTTAGCCACATCTAACTCCCTCTTAAATATAGCCAATGAACTGTGGCCTCAACTACATTCTGTGGCAGAGAATTCCAGAGATTCACCACTCTCAGTGTGAAAAATTTTTCCTCTCATCTCGGTCCTAAAAGATTTCCCCCTTATCCTTAAACTGTGACCCCTTGTCCTGGACTTCCCCCAACATCGGGAACAATCTTCCTGCATCTAGCCTGTCCAACCCCTTAAGAATTTGGTAAGTTTCTATAAGATTCCCCCCCCCCCCCCTCAATCTTCCCACCTCATATTTCGCTTGGGCAGCTTACACACCCCAGCGGTGTGAACATGGGCTTCTCTAACTTTGCTTTCTCCCTCTCTCTCCATCCCCCCCCCTCCCCCTTTCCCAGTTCTCCGACCAGTCTTACCGTCTCCGACTACATGTCTGAGCCACCGCCCACTCCCCTGAACATCAGTCTGAAGAAGGGTCTCGACCCGAGACGTCACCCATTCATTCCTCCGCTCCTGCCTGCCCCGCTGAGTTACTCCAGCATTTTGTGTCTACCACATTTGAATAACAGGATCAGGTTTATGATTTTATGATTGCAGCCCACAGCCTGGAGATTAGCACGCAGTAAAGTGCGGCATCACGGTGCAGCGGGTAGAGCCGCTGCCCGTCTCACAGCGGCGGAGACAGGGGTTCGATCCTGACCTCGGGTGCTGTCTGTGTGGAGTTTCCACGTTCTCCCCGTGACCTGCGTGGGTTTTCTCCGGGCGCTCCGGTTTCCTCCCACATCCCAAAGACACGTGTGTTTGTGGGTTAATCACCCTCTGTAAATTGCCCCTAGTGTGTAGGGAGTGGATGGGGAATATCTCATGAGATGTCTATGTTAGATATAGCTCTTTGGGCTGTCGTAGGCAAGGGATATGGGGAGAAAGCAGGAACGGGGTACTGATTTTGGATGGTCAATCTCTACTCTAAAAATACCCATTGGGTCATAAGGACATAAGTGATGGGAGTAGAATTAGGCCATTCAGCCCATCAAGTCTACTCTGGCTTTCAATCATGGCTGATCTATCTCTCCCTCCTAACCCCATTCTCCTGCCTTCTCCCCATAACATCTGACACCCGTACTAATCAAGAATCTATCTGTCCCTGCCTTAAAAACATCCATTGAATTGGCATCCGAGGACTTCTGTGGCGAAGAATTCCACAGATTCACCACCCTCTGACTAAAGAAATCTCTCCTCATCTCCTTCCTAAAAGAATGGTCTTTAATTCTGAGGCTGTGACCTCTAGTCCTAGACTCTCCCACCGGTGGAAAGATCCTCTCCACGTCCACTCTATCCAGGCCTTTCACTATTCGTCTGAAGAAGGGTTTCGGCCCGAAACTTTGCCTATTTCCTTCGCTCCATAGATGCTGCTGCACCCGCTGAGTTTCTCCGGCACTTTTGTCTACTTTCATTATTCAGTACATTTCAATGAGGTCATCCCCCCCCCAACCTCTTTAATTATTTAAATAGGAGAATTTTAAAAAAAAACTCTCAAGAAGCAGTGAAAGTGGGGAGGGGCGGAGAAGACAAAGACAGGTCTGTGACAGGGGAGATGAGAGGATGAGTGGATCTGCCATTTGTTTCCCTGCCTCCCTCCGATGACTTACAACCCTCCTTTGTGTTCCCGCTGCCCCACATCATTCCACCGCAGAACTTACTTTCCCTCTCATCTTTCCCAGTTCTGGCGACAGGCCAACTGGCGGAAATGTTCACCGCTTTGGTTTAGTTTCGGTGACATAGCGCAGAAACAGGCCCTTCGGCCCACCGAGTCCGCGCCGACCAGCGGTCCCCGCGCATTAGAACGCTGGCCGACACGCGCCACGGACAATTGTACATCCTTGGCGTTTACACCGAGCCAATTAGCCGACAGACCTGTTGGTCTATGGAGTGTGGGAGGAAACCGGCGATCTCGGAGAAAACCCACGCAGGTCACGGGGAGAACGTACAAACTCCGCACAGATGGACCCGGGTCTCTGGCGCCGTAAGGATCGACCCCTTCGCCATCGTGCTGCCCTTTCATTTTATTTCAGAAATAAAGTTTATTCATAAAATTATTACAAAAATAAAACAGCACATGGCCCTCATTACATTCACAGAGTCATAGAACGTGGAAAAAGGCCCTTCGGCCCAACTTGCCATACTGACCAACATGCCTCATCTGCACTAGTCCCCGACCAGCCTGCCTTTGGTCCAGATCCCTTTAAACCTGTCCTATCCATGTACTTGTTTAAACACTGTGATATTATCTGCTTCACCAATCTCCTCTGGCAGCTCGTTCCATACACCCATCACCCTTTGTGTAAAAAAAGGTTGTTCAGACTATTAGCTAACTGATGTACAGTCGAAGAGTTGCTGCCTCACTGCGCCAGAGACCCAGGTTCGATCCTGACTATGGGTGCAGAGTTTATACGTTCTCCCTGGGACCGCGTGGGTTTTCTCCAGGTGCTCCGGTTTCCCTCCCACACCCCAAAGACGTGCGGGTTTGTAGGTTAAATGGCTTCCATAACTTGTAAGTGTGTAGCATGCGAAAGTGAGATATCGCAGAACATAGGGCGGTCACGGTGGCGCAGCGGTAGAGTTGCTGCCTTACAGCAAATGCAACGCCTCGAGACCCGGGTTCGATCCCGACTACGGGCGCTGTCTCTGCGTAGTTTGTACGTTCTCCCCATGACTTGCGTGGGATTTCTTCTGAGATCTCCGGTTCCCTCCCACACTCCAAAGACCTTAATTGGCTTGGCAAATGAAAATAAATTGTCCCTAGTGTGTGTAGGATAGTGTTAATATGCGGGGATCGCTGGTCGGCACGGACCCGGTGGGCCGAAGGGCCTGTTTCCACACTGATTCTCTGAAACTAAAACTTCCATTTTACATACAGCACTTGTTGAGATCTGACTGAATATATCCCAATATCTTCTTCTCCGAACAGTCGTTTGCTCACGATTAAATGGATTAGTGTTGACTCCTTTATGAAGAAGGGTCTCGACCCGAAACGTCACCCATTCCTTCTCTCCAGAGATGCTGCCTCACCCGCTGAGTGTTATGCCCTGTCCCACTTAGGAAACCTGAACGGAAACCTCAGGAGACTTTGCGCCCCGCCCAAGGTTTCCGTGCGTTTCCCGGAGGTTTTTGTCAGTCTCCCTACCTGCCTCCACTACCTGCAACCTCCGGCAACCACCTGCAACCTCCAGGAACCGCACGGAGACCTTGGGTGGGGGCGCAAAGTCTCCAGAGGTTTCCGTTCAGGTTTCCTAAGCGGGACAGGGGCATTAACTCCAGCTTCTTGTGCCTGTCTTCGGTGTAAACCTGCGTCTGTGTTACCTGCCCAGACACCTATGTCTGTCCCGACCTGCGCTTGGGCAAGTGACGGCTTCAGCAGCGGCGGGGTTAACGGCTTGCGTCGAATTTGTTGGAACGAGAAGGAGGGAGAAACCGATGTTTGACTTGTTCAGGAAATGGATCAGCACTAAAAATAGTTCACCCAACCAAAATGATTCTGCGTTTGGGGAGGAGGTCAAATATGAAGCAGGAGGTTGCTTGCTAGCGTTAATCATAATTCCTGCTGATTTCGCAAGAGACAAGAGAAATATTCCTGTCAGGACTACTCCCCTCTGTTAGGGGACGAAAACCGCCTCTTGCAACAGAGTTAGCATAACCCAGGGTCAGGATGTGAATCTGAATCCAAAACTGGACAACATGCAGATTATTTTTCCCCTCAACCAGCAAAAATTCTCCTTTTCTCCGTCTGTGTGTACAATCCGTGATGGCACGGCGGTGCAGCGGGTGGAGCTGCTGCCTTCACAGCGCCAGGGACACGGGTTCGATCCCGACTACGGGTGCTTGCCCGTACGGAGTTAGTACGTTCTCCCCGTGACCCGCGTGGGTTTTCTCCGAGATCTCCGGTTTCCTCCCACACTCCAAAGACGTGCAGGTTTGTAGGTTAATTGGCTTGGAAGTTAAAAAAAAGAGTAAATTGTCCCTAGTGGAAATAGGCAATGTTTCGGGCCGAAACCCAAAGGGTTTCGGCCCAAAACGTTGCCTATTTCCACTAGGGACAATTGCCTATATCCTTGCCTATATCCTTCGCTCCATAAATGCTGCTGCACCCGCTGAGTTTAGAAACATAGAAACATAGAAATTAGGTGCAGGAGTAGGCCATTCGGCCCTTTGAGCCTGCACCGCCATTCAATATGATCATGGCTGATCATCCAACTCAGTATCCTGTACTTGCCTTCTCTCCATACCCCCTGATCCCTTTAGCCACAAGGGCCACATCTAACTCCCTCTTAAATATAGCCAATGAACTGTGGCCTCAACTACCTTCTGTGGCAGAGAATTCCACAGATTCACCACTCTCTGTGTGAAAACTGTTTTTCTCATCTCGGTCCTAAAAGATTTCCCCCCTTATCCTTAAACTGTGACCCCTTGTTCTGGACTTCCCCAACATCGGGAACAATCTTCCTGCATCTAGCCTGTCCAACCCCTTAAGAATTTTGTAAGTTTCTATAGGACCCCCCCCTCAATCTTCTAAATTCTAGCGAGTACAAGCCGAGTCTATCCAGTTTTTCTTCATATGAAAGTCCTGACATCCCAGGACTGTTTCTCCAGCATTTTTGTGTACCTTCGATTTTCCAGCATCTGCAGTTCCTTCTTAAACAGTAAATTGTCCCTAGTGTGTACAGGATAGTGTTAGTGTGCGGGGATCGCTGGTCGGTGCGGACTCGGTGGGCCGAAGGGCCTGTTTCCACACAGCATGACTCTATCTCGATGGTAAATGACGGCAATCTCGGAAGGGTAGGATCAGGCACAGCAAGCAGCTGTAATATTTGAAAGCCTCGTCCTTGTAAATGAGCCAAGTTCTGCAAGGTTTTTGCTTTGAGCAGCATTGTGTTCAGATAACAAAGCCTGCCAATGGCCGTGTATCAACAATGCTTCAACATTCATTTCATCTCTTTCCATGAGTCTCTAATATTTACTGCATATGACGTAAGCGTTGAAAAGTACAGCGCAGGATCAGGCCCTTCAGCCCACGTTGTCCGTGTGGCACGTTGACAAGCTAGTCTCAACTGCAGGAAGATTGTTCCCGATGTTGGGGAAGTCCAAGACAAGGGGTCACAGCTTAAGGATAAGGGGGAAATCCTTTAAAACCGAGATGAGGAGAACCTTTTCCACACAGAGAGTGGTGAATCTCTGGAACTCTCTGCCACAGAGGGTAGTTGAGGCCAGTTCATTGGCTATATTCAAGAGGGAGTTAGATGTGGCCCTTGTGGCCAAGGGGATCAGAGGGTATGGAGAGAAGGCAGGTACAGGATACTGAGTTGATGATCAGCCATGATCATATTGAATGGCGGTGCAGGCTCGAAGGGCCGAATGGCCTACTCCTGCACCTAATTTCTATGTTTCTATGTAACTGCCTGCACGTGATCCATATCACTCCACGTTTATGAGCCCATCTAAAAGCCTCTTAAAGTGGCTGTCCCGCTGTACGAGCTGATTCGAGAGTTTTCTCTCTCGAGTTCGCCCTGATTCGAATTCGGAGAATTAAACAGGTAATGGCCGCCCGTAGGTACTCGGGGCTCTCGTGGACATTTTTCAACATGTTGAAAAAC
The DNA here is from genome assembly GCF_028641065.1 of Leucoraja erinaceus. Classification (NCBI taxonomy): domain Eukaryota; kingdom Metazoa; phylum Chordata; class Chondrichthyes; order Rajiformes; family Rajidae; genus Leucoraja; species Leucoraja erinaceus. Next base: position 28,624,627 of record NC_073400.1, on the reverse strand, counting down.
CTTCACGAGCTTACAGCGTTTCCCGAGTACCCGCCGTTAGCGTTACGAGCCGCTAAGAGACGTCCCCGAGCTCCGACGTACCCGCTACGTACATTCTACATGCTTACCGCGAATTTGATTTTTTTTTAAACTCGGGAGAGCTCTTGAATTACCTCGTACAGTGGGACACATCCACTCAATTGTCAACCCATCGACAATTTCACCATCGAGGAGCTCGCCGTCTCGGGTGGAGACCGGTGTCGGGAAGCTCCAAATGGCACAGAAGGTTTCGACCAGTCCCGACCCGGGGTCCGATCGCCCGGCGCGGGTGAGCTGACATCCCCCTCCCCCGAGATGCGGGAGTTTGATCGCCCCGACCGCCGGCTACTGGAGCCAAGATCGTCCCGTCAATGGAGGGCTCGAAGCCCCCAACCACGGGAGAACAAAGGGAAGAGATTGAACTTTGTTTCCGCCTTTTTCCATCGCAGTGGGGAATGTGGAGGATTCACTGTGGTGGATGTTTATGTTAAAATGTGTTTTGTGTGTCTTGTTGCTTTTTATTGGTATGACTGTACGGCAAATCAAATTCCTCGTATGTTGCAAAACATACTTGGCTAATAAGGTATGATTATTACGACAACACCCTTGCACAAAGGGATGGCACGGAATCTATTCCATCCACTTTAGAGCGGGCGACACCTTCTCCAGAGATGCTGCCTGACCCGCTGAGTCACTCCAGAATATTGTGTCTATCCTTGGTACAAACCACCGTCTGCATCGCCTTGCCCCACCTCATTGCACAACTAAATTCAATAACGATTACACGAGAGAAGACATTCCCACTGGCGGGAGAGTCCAGGACCAGAGGGCGCGGCCTCAGGATAAAAGGGCGTAACTTCAGAAAGGAGATGAGGAGGAATTTCTTCAGCCAGAGGGTGGTGAATCTGTGGAATTCGATGCCACAAACAGCCGGCCAAGTCGTTGGGTATTTTGAACGCGGGGATCCCCAGGATCTTGGGTAGTGCAGGTGTCAAAGGTTACGGGGAGAAGGCAGGACAATGGCGTTGTGTGGAAAAAAGAGATCAGCCATGAGTGAATGGCGGAGGAGACTCGATGGGCTGTATGGCCTAATCCTGCCCCAATGATTTATGATGGTCAGGGCGTTTTGAGTGGGGTTTAAGAAGGAAAGATAGATCAGCCGTGACTGAATGGCAGAGTAGACGTGATGGGCCGAGTGGCCTCATTCTGCTCCTGAAACCTATGAACTTAGTTAGAGGGGTCAATGTCTTCCTGTAAGATTCCCAATGAGTTGTAGAAGCTTCCTTGCATGGTGCCCCCCCACAGTCTCAGCATTCCTGAGACTGATAAGAAACTGCTAAGACCAGCAGGATTTTTCTTGCTGAACTCAGTGACCTGAATCTTCCTCTCCTCGGACAGCTTTGCTTAAACCGGCTGCTATTTTGTTTTGGTCTCCTAATCTGAGGAAAGACATTCTTGCCATAGCGGGAGTACAGAGAAGGTTCACCAGACTGATTCCTGGGATGTCAGGACTTTCATATGAAGAAAGACTGGATAGACTCGGCTTGTACTCGCTAGAATTTAGAAGATTGAGGGGGGATTCTTATAGAAACTTACAAAATTCTTAAGGGGTTGGACAGTCTAGATGCAGGAAGATTGTTCCCGATGTTGGGGATGTCCAGAACAAGGGGTCACAGTTTAAGGATAAAGGGGGAATCTTTTAGGACCGAGATGAGAAAAACATTTTTCACACACAGAGTGGCGAATCTCAGGAATTCTCTGCCACAGAATGTAGTTGAGGCCACAGTTCATTGGCTATATTTAAGAGGGAGTTAGATGTGGCCCTTGTGGCTAAAGGGATCAGGGGGTATGGAGAGAAGGCAGGTGCAGGATACTGAGTTGGATGATCAGCCATGATCATATTGAATGGCGGTGCAGGCTCGAATGGCCTACTCCTGCACCTAATTTCTATGTTTCTATGTTTCTAAACTCAGCGGGTGCAGCAGCATATAAGGAGCGAAGGAAATAGGCAACGTTTTCGGTCCAAAAAGATTTCCCCCTTATCCTTAAACTGTGGCCCCTTGTTCTGGACTTCCCCAACATCATGGCTGATCATCCCCAATCAGTACCCCGTTCCTGCCTTCTCCCCATATCCCCCTGTCTCTTCTATCTTCAATAGCCCTATCCAACTCTCTCTTGAAAGCATCCAGAGAACAAGGGATTCCAAGAGGGTAGCTTAAGGCCGAGGGGGGAGATAAATCTAACTCTCTCTTGAAAACTAACGTGAGGTTGGATTGAGGTGAAGAATGTCCAGCAAACATCGAAGCAACAGCTATTATTATCTACTATATAATCTAACAATAGCTCTTATTATTACAGTTCGTTAATATCTTACAAAGTTGACTTTGGGATACAAGTCCAGAGATTCCAAAAAGTAGTGAAGTTGGTGAGGTTGGATTAAATGGGTACGTGGTGAGGACAGGTTTAGAGGGATATGGGTCAAACACAGGCAGGGTGGGACCAGTGTAGATGGGATAGGTTGGTCGGTGTGGGCTGAAGGGCCTGCTTCCACACTGTATGACTATGACAATGACTCAAATTGAGTCATAGATCCATACAGAGTGAAAACAGGCCCTTCGGCCCAACTTTAGGTAGAGGTTTACAGACTATTGTGTAAATTTCTCAATTTCTGATATTTCACGCCATGTCTGGGTTAGATTGAACATTTAACTTTGCCAGACAGCGTGATAATCAGCAGAAGGACCCAATTACTATGGCTACATGTCATTTTCTATTTTCCCAAGGAGATCATTAAACGTAATAACTATTTTGAAAAACCTTTAGCATATAATTGCTGTTGATCACACATTCTTTGTTGCTTATATATTACCTCGTCTGAAGAAGGGTCTCGACCCGAAACGTCATCCATTCCTTCTCTCCAGAGATGCTGCCTGTCCCGCTGAGATACCCCTGTACTTTGTGTCTATCTTTGGCCTTAATTCAAGTGTAGGAAGCAACTGCAGATTCCTGCACCTTAACCCCCCCCCCCCCCGTCCCCCTCCCATTGCCTCCTCCATTGTCAGAGTGAGGCCTAGCGCAAATTGGAGGAACAGCACCTCATATTTCGCTTGGGCAGCTGACACCCCAGCGGTATCAACATTGACTTTTCCAACTTCAAGTAATGCTTGAACACAATAACTTTGGCTCAATGTCTCCAGTACGAAATTTGCACTTTTTCTATATTGCACCTTTCATTGTTGCACCCTGTGTAAAATACCTCATTATTGCTACATTTTGGCACACTGTGAATATTTTAATATTTTAAATAATGTAATGTCTATTGTCTATTTTTATTGGTATGTTGTCTGTCTGTGTTTTTAATATTACTTGCACATTTGGAGTGTGGGGAAACGTAATTTCGATCTTCTGTGTAACTACTGTTGCGTAATTGAATTGACAATAACGTTACTTTGAACTTTGAACTTGCTTTTCCTCTCTCTCCACCCATCCCCATCCGAGTCCTCCGACCAGTCTGACTGTCCTCCTGAATAAATGTTATCTTTGTTTGCTTCCTTGTCACCTTCCCCAAGCCAACAATGATCTATTGTACATTTTCCTTCACCTTTGTCCCCGTTGATGTTACGTTCTCACCTAGAGTGGTTTAGAGAGACCGCTAAGAGAGTTTCGAGAGACCGCAGCAGTTTAGCCGACCAGCGACCCCCCCCGCACACCAACACCATCCAATTTACAATTTCACCCAAGCTACGTAACCTACAAAGCTGAACGTCGTCATTGGAATGTGGGGAGAAACCAGATCACCGGGAGAAAATCCATGTTGACACGGGGAGAATGTGCAAACTCCACACAGACAGCGCCCGTAGTCAGGATCAAGCCAGAGTCGTTGGCACGGGGAGGCAGCAACTCTACCGTTGCGCCATAGTTGGAGGAATATCATCTGGTAATCCACTTGGGCAGCTTGCAATCCATCTAGTGTATCAACGGCCACGGAGAGAAGACAAGAGAACGGGGGCGAGAAGGGAAGATAGGCGAGCCACGATGGAACGGCTCGATGTATTCAGACTCATGGTAGATTCGATGGGCCGAATGGCCTAATTCTGCTCCTTTGAATCATGAACATGGATTGAGCCCTCTAGACTTTGACATCCCCATCTGGAAATATATGACGTTAAAACGAAAATAAGATTAGCTTTATTTTTAAAGTAATTTTACAGGCAGCTTGATGGAAAAGCGCTTCGCTTTTCACGCTTGCAAACCTCCAGGAGAACAGTCACGCGATGGGAACATGATTCAATAAATAAAAAGGCAAGGAGACGTCATTAATATTTCACCAGACATCGCTGTGATGAAAAATAGATTGCTTCTCTAGCTTCTGGCTATTTGGGCTATTTGAGAAGCGTTTGGTCGGTTTGCAATATCCAAGTGTGATCGAACTGTCGAGACCATCTGTGCCTCGGTTCCGTTTAACACAAGATAAAAAAAATTCCAAGCACCTCCAGCCCTCTCTGCAATTTCACGATCGCACATGGCGTCTTGACCTCGTTTTCCCGCCAGCTGCCCACGTTCCTTTCCGTCCGAAATCCAGCGAAAGTTATCCGTGGGGAGATATCAGTTCAGTTGCGTTTATTGTCACGTGCAGGTACCGAGGTACAGTGAAAAGATTTTGGCACGTGCTAACCAGTCAGCGGAACCAACCAGTAACCAGTCAGCGAAGAGAGCATACGTGGTCACAATCGACCCCTTTAGAGTGTGCAGATACATGATAAGGGAAGGGAGACAAAAATGCTGGAGAAACTCAGCGGGTGAGGCAGCATCTATGGAGCGAAGGAATAGGTGACGTTTCGGGTCGAGACCCTTCTGGAAACTCAGCGGGTGAGGCTGCATCTATGGAGCGAAGGAATAGGTGACGTTTCGGGTCGAGACCCTTCCGGGTCTCGACCCGAAACGTCACCTATTCCTTCGCTCCATAGATGCTGCCTCGCCCGCTGAGTTTCTCCAGCATTTTTGTCTCCCTTCGATTTTTCCAGCATCTGCAGTTCTTTCTTAAATACGATAAGGGAATAAGGTTTAGTGCAAGGTAGAGCCAGCAAAGACCGATCAAGGATAGTCCAAGGGCCACCAAAGAGATAGATAGTAGTTCAGCACTGCTCTCTGGTTGCGGTAGGTAGGATGGTTCAGTTGCCTGATAACAGCTGGGAAGAAACTGGTTCCTGAATCTGGAGGTGTGTGCGTTTTCACACTTCTGTACTTTTTGCCTGATGGGAGAGGGGAGAAGAGGGAGTGGCCAGGGTGCAACTCGTCCTTGATTGATATTTTAGTTGAGTTGAGTTTAGAGATACGGCATGGAAACAGGCCCGTCAACTCCACACTCACCATCGATCACCCGTTCACGCTAGTTCAGTAGGGCGGCACGGTGGCGCAGCGGTAGAGTTCAGATTCAGATTCAGAGTTGCTGCCTAACAGCGGCAGAGACCCGGGTTCGATCCTGACTACGGGTGCTGTCTGTACGGAGTTTGCACGTTCTCCCCGTGACCGCGCGGGTTTTCTCCGGGACGGCCGGTTTCCTTCCACACTCCAAAGACGTACAGGTTTGTAGGTTAATTGGCTTGGTGCATGTGTAAATTGTCCCTAGTGAGTGTAGGATAGTGTTAGTGTAGCGGGGATCGCTGTTCGGTGTGGACTCGGGCCGTTTCCGCGCTGTAACTCTAAACTAAACAAGACTTCTATGTTATTCCACTTTCTCATCCATCCCATACGCTCTCGGGGACAATATTGAACAGGGCAATTACCCGACAAACCTGCACGTCTTTGGGATGTGGGAAAGAAATCGGAATACCCGGAGAAAACCCACGCGGTCACAGGGAGAAGGTACAAACGCCACACAGACAGCACCCGAGGTCAGCATCGGGCCTGGGTCTCTGGTGCTGTGAGGCAGCAGCTCTACCGCTGCCCCATTGTGCTGTCCTATGTTAAGAGGAAGCCAAAGAGTAAAATGTTATCCTGAAGATTTCAGCAAGTGCTGGAATCTGGAGCAAAAAAACAAACCCCATCTCAAAGCCGTGCTGACAATCCCAGCTGTCACCAACTGGAGAGCAGTCTTGGCCTCCCATCTATCTCACCAGAGATCCTCAGACTCCAGGAATGAGTGGGTTAACCTATGATGAGCGTTTGTCGGCACTGGGCCTGTACTCGCTGGAGTTTAGAAGAATGGGGGGGGGGGGGGGGGGGGACCTCATTGAAACTTACAGACTAGTGAAAGGCTCTGACAGAGTGGATATGGAGAGGATGTTTCCACAAGTGGGAGAGTCCAGGACTAGAGGGATTTAAGGGAATGTTCTTTTTGGAAGGAGATGAGGAGAAATGTCTTCAGTCAGAGGGAGATGAATCTGTGGAATTCTTTGCCACAAAAGTTTGTGGAGGCCAAGTCAGGGATATTTCTAAGGAGGAGATAGATAGATTCTTGATTAGTACGGGAGTCAGAGGTTATGGGGAGAACACAGGAGAATGTGGTTGGGAGGGAGAGATAGATCAGCCATGATTGAACGGCAGGGTAGACTCGGTGGCTAATTCTATTCCTATCACATGACCTTAAATCGGATTTGACTGGACTTTTTTGCACTAAACATTATACCCTTTATCCCGTATCTGTACACTGTGGACAGCTTGGTTGCAATCTTGTAGAGTCTGTTCGCTGATTGGATAGCACGTGACAAAAAGCTGTTGACGGTACCTCAGTAGACATGGCAATGATAAACTAAACCTGCCATTGCCCTCATTTGTCCTATTTTAATGATCTTATTATGTGAATGAGTCTCTTACTCTGAATCTCTGTACCGCTCCAGAATCTACAGCCAGAAAAAAAAAAACATACTTCAAGCATCTTTTTCTTGTATAAACTCTGTGAGAATTAGCCACGTTTCAACGAAGGAGCAAATATTTAAATGAATATAATCTTTCAGTGATAAACAAACGAGTCCGACACTGTAACCCGCGTAAACATGGATGAACTCTGATGGAAACACCAAGTGTTGCTGCTTTAGGCTTGAGAGATACAGCTGGAAACAGGCCCTTCGGCCCGTCGAGTCTGCGCCTACCAGCGAACAGCCCATTCACCAGCACTATTCCACATACAGAGGGCAGCGGAGGCCGGTTCTCTGAATACTTTCAAGAAAGAGCTAGATAGGGCTCTTAAAGATAGCGGAGTCAGAGGATATGGGGAGAAGGCAGGAACGGGGTACTGATTGGGGATGATCAGCCATGATCACATTGAATGGCGGTGCTGGCTCAAAGGGCTGAATAGAAACATAGAAACATAGACAATAGGTGCAGGAGTAGGCCATTCGGCCCTTCGAGCCTGCACTGCCATTCAATATGATCACGGCTGATCATCCAACTCAGTATCCTGTACCTGCCTTCTCTCCATACCCCCTGATCCCTTTAGCCACAAGGGCCACATCTAACTCCCTCTTAAAAATAGCCAATGAACTGTGGCCTCAACTACTTTCTGTGGCAGAGAATTCCAGAGATTCACCACTCTCTGTGAATGGCCGACTCCTGCACCTGTTGTCTACTGTCTATTGCAAAGGGGCAATTGGCAATTCACCTACAAACCTGCACGTCTTCAGAGTGTGGGAAGAAACGGGAGACTCCGGAGAAAACCCACGCAGGTCACGGGACGGGCGTGCAAACTCTGCACAGACAGCACCCCGAGGTCAGGATCGAACCCAGGTCTCTGGCTCTGCGAGGCAGCAACTCTACCGCAGCACCCTATCTAAAGTGAGGCCAATGAACCATAACTCAATGCAGGGAAGCTTCTTCTGAATCAAAAGGTTCCAACTCAAATTACTGCCCAAATCCTTCCTCCATAGAGTCAGGGCATGAAATAAAGAACTTCTGTCATGATCATTCTTGCATTACCTTCCATATCATCAATAATTATATGATCACAGCTGTCTTAAACGTTCCTCGTCTGGTATATCTACAGCCTCATTGTTGCACTCACTGGATCGTGTTGTAATGGAGACTCACCACATTATCTCAAACTAATTTTCATTCCCCCTAGACTCGCTGGGAATTAAGGAGTTCTCTTCCCCCCGGTGTTCATCCCTTCATTCCCACGTTCTCTCCATCCCACTCCACCGGCTCCAGAACCATTCGACAACCCTTGCAGATTTTCCACTGACCCCAATCCAGGAGTGTCCACTCTCATTCATCCCACCCCTGACTAGCCACTCAGGTTCTGGTTTCATAGAAACATAGAAATTAGGTGCAGGAGTAGGCCATTCGGCCCTTCGAGCCTGCACCGCCATTCAATATGATCATGGCTGATCATCCAACTCAGTATCCCGTACCTGCCTTCTCTCCATACCCTCTGATCCCTTTAGCCACAAGGGCCACATCTAACTCCCTCTTAAATATAGCCCATGAACTGGCCTCAACTACCCTCTGTGGCAGAGAGTTCCAGTGATTCACCACTCTCTGTGTGAAAAAAAGTTCTCCTCATCCCGGTTTTAAAGGATTTCCCCCTTATCTTCAAGCTGTGACCCCAGACAGAGAGCGATACAGTGTGGGTGGAGGAATCAGGCCCATCGGCCCGACTTGCCCACACCGACCAACATGTCCCATCTGCCCCGGTCCCACCTGCCCGCGTTTTGGCCCATGTCCCTCCAAACCTGTCCTATCCATGTACCTGTCCAATTGCTTCTTAAACTTGGGATAGTCCCAGCCTCAACTACCTCCTCCGGCAGCTCATTCCATACACCCACCACCCTGTGTGTGAAAACTCTACCCCTCAGTTTCCTATTGAGTCTCCCCCCCACCTCACCTTAAACCTATGTCCTCTGACCCTCGATTCACCTTCTCTAGGCAAGCCTGACCCCCCACTGAGTTACTCCAGCACTTTGTGTCACTTTCTCCCCTCAAAAAAATGTATTTATTTTTTCTTGTTTTGGGCTGAAATATCAAAGTGAAGGAGATTTGTTGGGAATAATCGATGGAATAAAGTCAGGAAAGTTCAGGTGTCAGAGGTTATGGGGAGAAGGCAGGAGAATGGGGTTGGGAGAGAGAGATAGATCAGCCATGATTGAATGGCGGAGTAGACTTGATGGGGCCGAATGTCCTAATTCTTCTGTTATTTGACCTAAAAATAGTCACAATCCATGTAAATAATCATCATCTCCTTCATCCCACCCAGACATTAGGGGCTGGAGATTTTCTGGTTCACCCACATCTCCTCTCTGTTATTTAACCTTTCTAACGAAGCATCAGTTTAATGAGGAGCATAAAACTTGGGCCGAGACCACAACTAGGAGTCAAGAGCGAAACAGAAAATACAGGCCCTTTTCAGTCAGAGATAAAGACCGATCTGCAATTGAAAGGGAGCATTTACACAGTCTGGGTCAGTTGTAAGATGAAAAACATGTCTTCATCTCCACACAGCTGACAGATGAAAGATGGCTTTAAAGGGCCGGCTAAATCTAGCCATCAAAGTTTATCCTAAGTAGCATGTAAGAAAGGTACACAAAAATGCTGGAGAAACTCAGCGGGTGCACCCGCTGAGTTTCTCCAGCATTTTTGTGTACAGGTACCTTCGATTTTCCACAGACTCACCACTCTCTGTGAGAAAATGTGTTTCCTCGTCTCCGTTCTAAATGGCTTACTCCTTAGTCTTAAACTGTGGCCCCGGGTTCTGCGCTCCCCCAACATCGGGAACATGTTTCCTGCGTCTAGCGTGTCCAAACCCTTAACAATCTCGTTTAAGAAGGAACTGCAGATGCTGGAAAATCGAAGGTACACAAAAAATGCTGATGAAACTCAGCGGGTGCTGCAGCACCCGCTGAGTTTCTCCAGCATTTTTTGTGTACCTTCGATTTTCCAGCATCTGCAGTTCCTTCTTAAACAGCATGTAAGATAGATTGAGTCGGGTGGAGGGGATAGTTTAGTTTAGAGGTGCAGCATGTAAAGTGGCCTCGCAGCGCCCCATGTCCGCGCCGACCCGCGATCACCCGTACACAAGATCTGCCGTAAACACTGGGGGCAAATTCACATCAGCCAAATTAACCTACAAACCTGTGCGTCTTTGGAACGCGGAAGGAAACCAGAGCGCCCGGAGAAAACCCACGCGGTCCCGGGGGAAGGCACAGACACGGGGAGGATGTACAAACTCCGTACAGACAGCGCCCGTGGTCAGGATCGAACCCGGGCCTCTGCCGCTGTGAGACGGCAACTCTACCGCTGCGCCACCGTTGCGCCCTGTTGCCCATCGATAGCCCGTTCACGCTGGTTCTCCCCGCAATCCCACTTTCCTCATCCACTTCCCTACCCACTCGGGTTTTCTCCGAGATCTCCGGTTTCCTCCCACACTGCAAAGACGAGCAGGTTTGTAGGTTAATCGGCCTAGTGTTAAAATGTAAATTGTCCCCGGTGTGTGTAGGATAGCGTTACTTGTGCACGGACTCGATGGGCCGAAGGGCCTGTTTCCGCGCTGTATCTATAAACTAAACTAATTAAACTGGGTAGGGTGGGAGAAAGGGGCAGTGTTGATCTGTGGTGCAGCAGAGTTGGTATCAGCAGTCTAATGAACAGCGCGTGACTTCATCACTAAGCCGAGATTCTCTCCTCATTTGACAAACACAGGCTGTGCTCGCAGTGATAAGAGGAATTATTAGCCGGTTTCCCAGTCTGGTGGCCCCAGGGGCTCCTGTCATCACTGCCCCCAGCCATAGAGAGCTCAGATGAAGCTAATTCACTGCACGGCAAGTTTTAATCTCCCATCTCGCAGCAGTTGGCTGCTCTTTTATCAGCCCCACTCTTCCCCTGACTTCCCAACCCCTTCTCCTCGGCGGTAGAGTTGCTACCTCTCAGCGCCAGAGACCCGGGTTCGATCCCGACTACGGGGCTGTTGCCTGTACGGAGTTTGCACGTTCCCCCCCCCCGTGACCTGCGTGGGTTTTCTCCGGGCGCTCCAGGTTTCCTCCCACACTCCCAAGATGTGCAGGCTTGCAGGTTAATTGGCTTCTGTCAATTATCCCTAGTGTGTAGAATAGAACTGGTGTATACATGACCGCTGGTCAACAAGGACTCGGTGTGCCAAAGAGCTTGTTTCTGCGCTATATATCTAAAACTGAAAGCAATATAGAATCATACAGGTCGGAAACAGGCCCTTCAGCCCAACTTGCACTTGCCAACCATGCTGCCCCATCTAGACTAGTCCCACCTGTCCACGTTTGCCCCTTATCTTTCCTATCCAAGTTCCTGTCCAAATGTCCTGTAAATGTCATTGTAGTACATGCCTCAACTATGGCAGTACGTTCCATATGCCCAAAGTGTGAAAAAAGTTGCCCCTCAGGTTCCTATTAAATCTTTCCCCTTTCACCTTCAAACCGACTCAGACAAGAACTGGAATAACCAGGTTTAAAACCCAGCAGATTATTTCCATCACATTCAAAACACAAAGGCAAAAAGTCACGCACACGCAGAGGTATGTGCACTCACAAACTCCCCGCATTTGCGCACGCACACGCACACACATGCAGATGCAAAGATATCATCCGTGTGCAGGTACAACTAAACCACACACGCGTGCACAAACACAGGCACACATTTTTAGCTTAGTTCTTTCAGTTTTAGAGATCCAGTCACGGTCACGGAGGTGCCGCGGCAGAGTTGCTGCCTTACAGCAAAATGCATCGCCGGAGACCCAGGTTCGATCCCGACTACGGGCGCTGTCTGTACGGAGTTTGCACGTTCTCCCCGTGATCTGCGTGGGTTTTCTCCGAGATCTCCGGTTTCCTCCCACACTCCAAAGACGTACAGGTTTGTAGGTTAATTGGCTAGATTAATTGGCTTGATAAAAATGTAAACAATGTCCGAGTTGGCGATATGCAGAGTACTGCCCTGCCGACTAGTACATTCAGAAGGTTCAGAAGAATTACAATCAAGCCATCCACAGCATACAGACATACGATACAGGGTATATTTAGTGCAAGAATTAGTGCTAGATAAAGTCCAGTAATGTCCAATTAATGATAGCCCGATGGTCTCCAATGAGGGCTGCACGGTGGCACTCCGGTGGAGCTGCTGCCTCACAGCGCCAGGGACCTGGATTCGACCCTGACTACGGGTGCTGTCTGTGCGGAGTTTGCACGTTCTCCCCGTGACCACATGGATTTTCCCCAGGATCCTCCCACACCCCAATGACGTACAGGTTTGCAGGCCAAATTGGCTTGGTGTAAATGTAAATTGTCCCTAGTGTGTGTAGGATAGTGTTAGTGTGCGGGGGTCGCTGGTCGGCGCGGACTCGGAGGACACTACTGCTGAAGCCCCACAGGGTCAGTTTAGTTTAGTTTAGAGATATACGGCGCGGAAACAGGCCCTTCGGCCCACCGAGTCTATGCCAACCAGAGATCCCCACACACTAACACTATCCTACACACACTAGGGGAAATTTTACATTTACACCAAGCCAATTAACCTACAAACCTGCACGTCTTTGGAGTGTGGGAGGAAACCGAAGCACCCGGAGAAAGCTCACATGGTCACGATGGGAACGTGCAAACTCCGTACAGACAGCACCCGTAGTCAGGATCGAAGGTCCCGGCGTGTGGGTCCAGCAACTCTAATGCACCTGCCCACTTAGGAAACCTGAACGGAAACCTCTCGAGACTTTGCACCCCACCCAAGGTTTCCGTGCGGTTCCCGGAGGTTGCAGGTGGTTGCCGGAGGTTGCAGGTGGTTGCCGGAGGTTGCAGGTAGTGGAAGCAGGTAGGGAGACTGACAAAAACCTCCGGGAACCGCACGGAAACCTTGGGTGGGGCGCAAAGTCCCCAGAGGTTTCCGTTCAGGTTTCCTTAGTGGGACAGGGGCATTACGCTGCGCCACCCTGCCGCCCGCATTGGAGACCCTCGGGCTATCTTTAATCAGACTCTACATCAGATCTCAGGATGATTCACAGCTCGGTTTCATCGAGTCTGATGATCCCGAAGCACAGATTATACCTAAAGCACACGCCACCAAACGCTGCCTCCCATTCATTCAGGGTGCCTGCTGCCTTTCAAGAGGGATTTAAATTCATGCCTAGAGCACTGCGATGGATAAGTCGACGACTTATCTCCAGCCAGCACCAGACTCTGCGTCTCATTATCCCACTGACAATGGAGTCTCCCCATTCAACTCAAAACAAAATGGGTGGCGCTCGACAATGGAGAGAAATCTATGCTCGGGGATATATATGCTGGGGATTTCCCACGGTGTGCGGTTATAGTCAAAGCTCTCGACCCGACTATTATGTGCTATCACGCACTTGCTTTTTTTATGCCACAGGGTGTCCCAGGCGAGGGTCATCCTCGAATAGACTTGGCGCATGGTCTTGTAGGTTGCAGCTCCGTCAGACCAAGAGTCCAGGTTCCACAGTAAATGGGGCGGCACGGTGGCGCAGCGGTAGAAACACAGAGAAAATAGGTACAGGAGTAGGCCCTTCGGCCCTTCGTGCCAGCACCGCCATTCAATGTGATCATGGCTGATCATCCCCAATCAGTACCCCGTTCCTGCCATCTCCCCATATCCCCTGACTCCGCTATCTTCAAGAGTCCTATCTAGCTCTCTCTTAAAAATATCCAGAGAACCGGCCTCCACCGCCCTCTGAGGCAGAGAATTCCACAGACTCAGAACTCTCTGGGTGAAAAAGTGTTTGTTCGTCTCCGTTCTAAATGCCTTACCTCTTATTCCTGTGGCCCCTGATTCTGGACTCCCACAACAATTATAACCATATAACCATATAACAATTACAGCACGGAAACAGGCCATCTCGGCCCTACAAGTCCGTGCCGAACAAATGTTTTTTCCCCTTAGTCCCACCTGCCTGCACTCATACCCTAACCCTCCATTCCCTTCTCATCCATATGCCTATCCAATTTATTTTTAAATGATACCAATGAACCTGCCTCCACCACTTCCACTGGAAGCTCATTCCACACCGCTACCACTCTCTGAGTAAAGAAGTTCCCCCTCATATTACCCCTAAACTTCTGTCCCTTAATTAAAATTATCATGTTTCAATATGATCATGGCTGATCATCCAAAATCGGTTCCCCGTTCCTGCTTTCTCCCCATATCCCTTGGTTCCATTAGCCCCAAGACCTACATCTAACTCTCTCTTGAAAACATCGTAAAAATCGGCCCCCGCTGCCGTCTGTGGCAGGGAATACCTTTCTGGGTTACAACTCTCTGGGTGAAAAGGTTTTTTCCTCATCTCAGTCCTACATGGCCTACCCCTGATTCTTGAAACTATGACCCCTGGTTCTGGACTCCCCCAACATCGAGGACATTTTCCCTGCATCTGGCCCGTCCAATCCCTTGAGAATGTTATATGTAGGGAGAGGTGGAGTCACTCTGCTGCCTTATGGGATCACAACTGCATCTAATCAGCCATTAAAGTACTGAAAAATACACACGCACTCCAAAATGGAGTCCATGAAGCTATGCGGCACGGTGGCGCGGCGGGTAGTGTTGCTGCCTCACAGCACCAGACACCCGGGTTCCATCCTGACCTCAGGTATTTGTCTGTGTGGAGTCTTCATGTTTCCCCAGTGACCACGTGAGTTTCCTCCAGGTGCTCCCGTTCCCTCCCAGATCTCAAAGACTTGCAGGTTTGTAGGTCAATCGGTCTTCTGTAAATTGTCCCTAGGGTCTTGACCCGAAACGTCACCTATTCCTTCGCTCCATAGATGCTGCCTCACCCGCTGAGTTTCTCTAACATTTTCGTCTACCTTCGATTTTTCCAGCATCTGCAGTTCACAAGGGCCTGTCCCACTTAGCGATGTTTTTCGGCGACTGCCATCATCATTGACTGACGTATCAGGTCAACGAATAACGTGTGGCGTGACGTGGCGTGATGACATGTCGACACACGCTGTTTTTTCAAGCGTCGCAACATTTTTGTTGTCCCCGCTGGATTTTAAAATGTTCAAAATATTTTGGCGACCCTGATATGCTGTCAGTCGCCGTAAAAATCGCCAAGTGGGACAGGGCCTTTAGCTTGCGAGGAGCATTTTGTTTGAAATGTTGAATAATCCTTTGTGTGTACAGATGGTGTACGAGCTGCCGCGATTCATCACCATTTGTTCCAGTAATGAATGTAGCTGCCCTGGGAGCAGATACCCTGGGCGCTGCAGTGGCTCCTGTTTGCAGTTCTACACTATCTCTGTTGCTGTGTTTTACCTGCAAGGGCTTTTTGCCACCAATGGATGAAGCATCACAGAGTCACAGGGTGAAACAGCGTGTAAACATAGCCCTTTGGCCCAACTTGCCCACGCCGACCAACATGCCCCATCTCCACTGCTCCCACCCGCCTGTGCTTGGCCCATATTCCAGCATCCGCGGTTCCTATCGTCTCCTTCTATACTGTGTAGGAAGGAACTGCAGATGCTGGTTTAAACCCTAGACGCAAAAAAGCTGGAGCAACTCAGTGGGAACAGGCAGCAACTCTGGAGAGAAGGAATGGATGACGTTTCGGGTCGAGACCCTTCTTCTGGAGTGACCACGTGGGTTTCCTCCAGGTGCTCCGGTTTCCTCCCACATCCCATAGACGTGCGTGTTTGTAGGTCAATTTGGCCTCTGTAAATTTGCCCCTAGTGTGTAGGATAGGACAGGGCGGCACAGTAGCTGCTGCCTCACATCGCCAGAGACCCGGGTTCGATCCTGACCTCGGGTACTTGTCTGTGTGGAGACTGCACACTCTCCCTGTGACCGCGTGGGTTTTCTCCGGGTGCTCTGGTTTCCTCCCACATCCAAAACATCCTTCGGCCCACCGTGTCCGCGCCGACCAGCGTTCACCAGTTCCATCCTACACATGCTCCAGAGATGCTGGAATCACTCAGCCTGTCCCGCTGAATTACTCCGTTTTTTTTGTCTCCCTTCTCCTTCTTTTCTGTACCAAACAAAGTTGTACATTCTTACATATTAACCCAAGTGTATTGGGGTTAAAACTTATCTCCTGTATATCAGCGAGACCAAACGCAGGCTCGGTGATCGTTTTGCTTAGTCCACTTAAACCTACCTAATCTCCCAGTTGCTCAACACTTCAACTCCCCCTCCCATTCCCACACTGACCTTTCTGTCCTGGGCCTCCTCCATTGTCAGAGTGAGGCCCAACGCAAATTGGAGGAACAGCACCTCATATTTCGCTTGGGCAGCTTACACCCCAGCGGCACGAACATTGACTTCTCTAACTTCAAGTAGCCCTTGCTCTCCCCCTCTCTCCATCCCCTCTCCCTTCCCAGTTCTCCAATCAGTCTTATGCCCCTGTCCCACTTAGGAAACCTGAACGGAAACCTCTGGAGACTTTGCGCCCCACCCAAGGTTTCCGTGCGGTTCCCGGAGGTTTTTGTCAGTCTCCCTGCCTGCTTCCTCTACCTGCAACCTCCGGCAACCACCTGCAACCTCCGGCAACCACCTGCAACCTCCGGGAACCGCACGGAAACCTTGGGTGGGGCGCAAAGTCTCCAGAGGTTTCCGTTCAGGTTTCCTAACTGGGACAGGGGCATTACTGTCTCCGACTGCAGTCTATCTCTGTACCGCCCACTCCGTGGCCCTGACATCAGTCTGAGGAAGGGTCTCGGCCTGAAACGTCACCCATTCCTTCTCTCCAGAGAGGCTGCCTGTCCCGCTGACTTACTCCAGCATTCTGTGTCTGTCTACAAGTCTATTACAGGTCTCTGCTCCAAGCAGTATCGTTGCTCAAGGTGCCTCAAAGCCTCAGTAAATGGCTTCTCCCTAATGGGCCTGTCGTGGGGTGAAGCCTGCATGGTCGTGAGTAGTCGCCTAAAGAGTCGTACCTTTTTCTGGTCGCCTCTGGGTTTTCAACATGTTGAAAACTTTCGGAGACCTGCTTGCGACTATGATGGGAGCCGGCAAGTCGCCAAAATAAATTGTGTAAGTGGGGCAGGCCATAAAAGAAAATGTGATGCCATTGTCTGCTAGCGCCACCCACAGTGATAATGTCCTTCCAGATTTTGCATATTCTCGCCCGCTAACTAAAATATGGAAATTCCCTAATATTAAATGTCACGGAACCTGCAAAGATCACAATTCCACTCTAGCTCACCAAGATAAATCAACCACCTCAGTCCACAAATACATTCTACCAGATAATTTCTATTTGTTCTTATCTTGGTTCCCAGTTCTTTCCTTATATAAATATTGTTACAAATCATTTAGTTTAGAGTTTGGAGGTACAGCGCGAAAACAGGCCCTTCGGCCTGTGTGAATTACGAATAAGGGGTAAGCCATTTAGAACGTAGATGAGGAAACACTTTTTCACACAGAGTTGTGAGTCTGTGGAATTCGCTGCCCCAGAGGGCGGTGGAGGCCGGATCTCTGGATACTTTCAAGAGAGAGCTAGATAGGGCTCTTAAAGATAGCGGAGTCAGGGGATATGGGGAGAAGGCAGGAACGGGGTACTGATTGGGGATGATCAGCCATGATCACATTGAATGGCGGTGCTGGCTCGATGGGCCGAATGGCCTACTCCTGCACCCATTGTCTATTGAGTTCTCACCGACCAGCGATCCCCGCACACTAATACTATCCTACGCACACACACACAAACACACACCGCACACGCACGCACACACACACACACGCACACACGCACGCACACACGCACGTACACACACGCACACACACACATGCACACACACACTAGGGACAATTTACAATTATACCAAGCCAATTAACCTGCAAACTGTGTTGGAAGGAACTGCAGGTGCTGGTTTACACCGAAGACAGACACAAAATACTGGAGTAACTCAGCGGGACAGGCAGCATCTCTGGAGAGAAGAAATGGGTGACGTTTCGGATCGAGACCTTTCTTTAGGCTGGGAGCCAGGGGAAGGGGAAACATGAAATCTAGATGGAGATACAGAACAAATGAATGGAAGATATGCAAACATGTGTTTATCATTATTTCTCATCGGTACTTATTTGCCTATCTTTCATTCTACATCTCTCCAAGACCGCAACAAATTACAGCGAATTGTGGACGCAGCCCAGACCATCGCACAAACCAACCTCCCTTCCATTGACTCCATTTATACCTCACGCTGCCTCGGCAAGGCCAGCAGCACAATCTCCCCTCTCCCATCGGGCAAAAGGTACAGAAGTGTGAAAACGCCCACCTCCAGATTCAGGGACAGTTTCTTCCCGGCTGTTATCAGGCGACTGAACCATCCCACCACAACCAGAGAGCGGTCCTGAACTACTATCTACCTCATTGGTGACCCTCGGACTATCCTTGATCGGACTTTATTGGCATTACCTTACACTAAACTTCATTCCCTTATCACCTGTACAAAGTGCATGGCTCGATTGTAACCATGTATTGTCTTTCCGCCCGTTGGACGGCATGCAACAAAAGCTTTTCACTGTGCCTTGGTGCACGTGACAATAAACTAGACTGAACTGGCTTGTACAACTGTGACGTAATGATGTCTTGTACGGCTGCAACAGTCCTTTGATATGTGGGTTATTTTTGCTTGCAGCCACAGTGAGCGTTCATTATAAAACCTCCCACCACTTGTCTTAATGGCCCCAAATGAAATGCATCCCACTGATATCTCCCGATAAGCCGTCTGTCATTTTCTGAGGTTATTAAGCCCGGTCGTCTTCTGAACAAAATACCACGCTGTGCGCTCATTTCGTGCTGGCCCAGCAGCCTGTTTCCTCATGAAGGGAGCAACACAGCAGGCGCAGCCCGCCATTGTGAAGCACGAGAGACGTGGAAAGCTAATTCAGCTTTAGTTTGGCTTAGTTTAGTTTAGAGATACAGCGCGGAAACAGGCCCTTCGGCCCACCGAGTCCGTGCCGACCAGCGATCCCCACAGACGAACGAATGAATAGGTTTAATGGCCAAAGATTCACATACAAGGAATGTGCCTTGGTGCTCCGCCCGTAAGTGACAACAACAAACCGTGACAGTAACAAATAACACATAAAACATTAAACATTTTAGACGAACACACACTCAAGACAGTTTGCAGTTTGCGCACACACCAAGCCAATTAACCCACGAAAACCGTAACGTCTTTGGGGTGTGGGACGAAACCGGAGTTTCCCCGAGGAAACCCACGCAGGTCACGGGGAGAACGCACAAACTCCCTACAGACAGCAGCCGTGGTCAGGATCGAACAGTTGAGAGGTACAGCGCAAAAACAGGCCCTTCGGCTCACTGAGAATCAAAACTAAACTAAGGGCCCTGACCCAAAACGTCACCTATCCCTATTCTCGAAGAATTGCCGCCTGACCCGCTGAGTTCCTCCAGCACTTTGCGTATTTTAAAAAAAACTTAGAGAAGGTTTCTATTTTTGTGTTAGCATTTAAAGAGCGAGCGGAGATATGAATTGGACATTTTTAAATTCTGAAAATGATGAGATTCGGGAAGAAGCAGCATCTATGGAGCGAATGAATTGGTGACGTTTCGGGTCGAGACCCTTAAGGGTGAGGCAGCATCTATGGAGCGAAGGAATTGGTGACGTTTCGGGTCGAGACCCTTAAGGGTGAGGCAGCATCTATGGAGCGAAGGAATTGGTGACGTTTCGGGTCGAGACCCTTAAGGGTGAGGCAGCATCTATGGAGCGAAGGAATAGGTGACGTTTCGGGTCGAGACCCTTCCGGGTCTCGACCCGAAACGTCACCTATTCCTTTGCTCCATAGATGCTGCCTCACCCGCTGAGTTCCTCCAGCAATTTTGTCTACCTTCGATTTTCCCAGCACCCGCAGTTCCTTCTCAAAGATTAGGGAAGAAAATAACTGGTCGAAATGATAGAAAGAATCTGTGTCCAGAATTGCAAAGAACAGCGATGACACGATCTGCAGATTGGTGGGAACTAATGGGTTAGTGGGAACATTTCCATCCAATCTATTAACTGTGATAAATCGGCCTAACCTGCTGACAAGCGAGCCGCATTCTTTGGATGAAAAACACACTCTAAGCCTTTGCACATGTTTACTGGACTTCCTTGGAAATTATTTATGCCTATCTTTTGGCAAAACGTACGCTAATTTCAACGACTGAAGTTCCTTCCTGAGTCAGAGAATGGGTGAACAAGGAGCGGACAAAAACACTTTCTATTTTGAGCTCTGCCATTGAATATAATCATTGGGAAATTCATCAAAATCCCAGCTTGCCACCGTAATTTGGGGACAAGTTGGTCTATAAGTTCACAAGTGACAGATTCAAAGATTCAAGAGAGTTTAATGTCATGTGTCCCAGATAGAGCAATGAAATTCTTGCTTTGCTTCAGCACAACAGAATATAGGAGGCCTGTAGGAGCAGAATTAGGCCATTCGGCCCATCATGTCCACTTCTCCGTTCAATCATAGCTAATCTATCTTTGACATTTCCGTCCTGGGAAAAAAGGTTCTGTCTGGCTGTCATAAGGAATAGGATTAGAATCGGGCCATTTGGCCCATCAAGTCTACTCCACCATTCAATCATGGCTGATCTCTCTCCCACTCAACCACATTCTCCTGCCTTCTCCCCATAACCCCTGACTAAAACCCGTACTAATTGAGAATCTATCTATCTCTGCATTAAAAATATCCATTGACTTGGCCTCCACAGCTTTCCGTGTCAAAGAATTCCACAGATCCACCACCCTCTGACTGAAGAAATTCCTCATCTTCTTCCCAAAGGAACATCCTTTAATTCTGAGTCTGTGTCCTCTAGTCCTGGACTCTCCCACTAGTGGAAACATCCTCTCCACATCCACTCTATCTGGGCCTTTCACTATTCAGTAAGTTTCAACGAGGTTTGCCCCTTCATCCTTCAAACCTCCAGCGAGTACAGGCCCAGTGCCGACAAACGCTCATCATATGTTAACCCACTCATTCCTGGCATGATTCTTGTAAACCTCCTCTGGACCCTCTCCAGAGCCAGCACGTCCTTCCTCAGACATGGGGTCCTATTTTGAGCTTTGCCATTGGAAAGAAATCCATTGGAAAAATCTTCAAAAGCCCAGTTTGTAGACAAATTGGCCTATTATAGACGTAGACGTGTATCCAGACTTATGAAGTCTGAAGAAGGGTTTCGGCCCGAAACGTTGCCTATTTCCTTCGCTCCATAGATGCTGCTGCACCCGCTGAGTTTCTCCAGCACTTTTGTCTACCTCCAGACCTCTGATGCAGTTTGTACAAAGAGTGTCCAATGCACAGCTAGCTGTTGGCTACAAGTATTGACAATTACTTACTGCTCTTTAATGCCTATTTATACCTCCGAGCCATTTGTCAGATTAGAAATCCGGATTTCTGATTAGAGGGAGGAGAGCACATTTTCCAAATGTCACGGTGGCGCAGCGGGTAGAGCTGCTGCCTCTCAGCGCCAGAGACCCGGGTTCAATCCTGGCGGCGGGTGCTGTCTGTGCGGAGTTTGTACGTTGTCCCCGTGGGTTTTCTCCAGGTGCTCGTGAATTGCAAATTGGGGTTAGTGTGTGTATGAGTGTAGGATGGTGTGGGTGTGCAGGGAGCGCTGGTCGGTGTGGACTCGGTAGGCCAAAAGGGCCTGCTTCCATGCTGTAACTCTAAACTAGAGATGTTGGTCTACTAGAAAAAGACACAAAGTGTTGGAGTAACTCCGTAGATTGGACAGCATCTGAGTTACTCCAGCATTTCGTTGTTTTCTTGGGTATGAACCAGCATCTGCAGTTCCTTGTGTAGGAAGAAACTGCAGATGCTGGTTTAAACCCAGAACCAGGGGCCACACAGTTTAAGAATAAGGAGTAAGCCATTTAGAACTGAGACGAGGAAACACTTTTTCTCACAGAGAGTCATGAGTCTGTGGAGGCGGGTTCTCTGGATACTTTCAAGAGAGAGCTAGATAGGGCTCTTAAAGGGATATGGGGAGAAGGCAGGAACGGGGTACTGATTGGGGATGATCAGCCATGATCACATTGAATGGCGGTGCTGGCTCGAAGGGCCAAATGGCCTACTCCTGCACCTATTGTCTATTGTCTAAACTGTAGACACAAAAAGCTGGAGTAACTCAGCCCTCCATAATGTTTGAGACAAAGACCCATCATTTATTTATTTGCCTCTGACCCGATCTGAACCCAATTGAGCATGCCTTTTATATGCTGAAGAGAAAACTAAAGGGAACTAGCCCCCAAAACAAGCATAAGCTAAAGATGGCTGCAATACAGGCCTGGCAGAGCATCACCAGAGAAGACACCCAGCAACTGGTGATGTCCATGAATCGCAGACTTCAAGCAGTCATTGCATGCAAAGGATATGCAACAAAATATGCAACAACTACTTTCATTTACATGACATTGCTGTGTCCCAAACATTATGGTGCCCTGAAATGGGGGGACTATGTATAAACACTGCTGTAATTTCTACATGGTGAAACCAAAATGTATAAAAATGGCCTTTGTTAAAATCTGACAATGTGCACTTTAACCACATGTGATTTTTTTTCTATTACAAATCTCAAATTGTGGAGTACAGAGGCAGATAAATAAATGATGGGTCTTTGTCCCAAACATTATGGAGGGAACTGTGATTTCATCGGAAATCGAACAGGGCATTTCACGACAACTTTGCCTGTCGAGATGTTAATCTGAAGATCTGCGTAATGAACGAGACCTCCTGAGATGGGGAGACAAACAGGTGTGCGGCACAACCGAGGAGATTACATGGTTAAGCCAGAGCGATTAATTAAAACTGCGCTGTTTTCTGAATAGTTCCACGTCCTCTCTCTCTCTCTCCTCCTGCAGTATCTAAGGTCACGTTAACTGTGCGTTCATGCAAATAGTACACAGGTCACCGGCCACACCTGTGGTAAACAAATGACATCGACACGGGGAGGAAATCTCTAATATCGGCTCAATGCAGAACCTCCTGTCGTGCCAGGAACACGCCCGCGGTCTTGAGAATGCTCGCGTGCAGGAAGGAACTGCAGACGCTGGTTCACAGCGAAGATAGACACAAACCGCCGGAGTAACTCAGCGGGACAGGCGGCATCTCTGAAGAGACGGAATGGGCGACGTTTCCAGTCAAGGCGTCCTCTCCTTGACGCTTGGCGCCAGAAACGTGGCGGCCATTTTACCAAATGGGCGTCACGGTGGCGCAGCGGTAGAGTCGCTGCCTCTCAGCGCCAGAGACGCGGGTTCGATCCCCACTAGGGGGTGCTGTCTGCACGGAGTTTGTAGGTTCACCCCGTGGGTTTTCTCCGAGATCTTCGGTTTCCTCCCACACTCCAAAGACGTGCAGGTTGGTAGGCCAATTGGCTTGGTGTAAATGTAAGTTCTCCCGAGGGTGTGGAGGATGGCGGTGGTGTGCGGGGATCGCTGGTCGGCGCGGACTGGGTGGGTTCCGCATCGCATCTCCAAACTCTAGGCCAATTAGCCGACAAACCTGAACATCTCTGGAGCGTGGGTGGAAACCAGAGAAAACACACGTGGGACACGACGTGCAAACTCCGTATAGACAGCAGCGGTAGTCAGGATTGAACCCGGGTATCTGCCGCTGTCAAGCAGCAACTTAGTCATGAAAAAGTAATCTTAATAATGACTTCCTATTTACTAAAGGCCTCATAGTTGGCCCAGATAACACCTGCAGCCGTCTGCTTCCCAATGCATCAAGCAAACTGATTGAGAAAAGATTCATATTGAGTCCATCAGGGTATGTTGTTGGTAACTCATTCAGTGCCAGCGAGCCGGCCAACTGAAGAGCAAATAATCAATGTGGACACAAGGAACTGCAGAGGCCGGTTTACAAACAATTTGAGTATAGGAGCAGGGAGGTTCTACTGCAGTTGTACAGGGTCTTGGTGAGACCACACCTGGAGTATTGCGTACAGTTTTGGTCTCCTAATCTGAGGAAAGACATTCTTGCCATAGAGGGGGTACAGAGAAGGTTCACCAGACTGATTCCTGGGATGTCAGGACTTTCATATGAAGAAAGACTGGATAGACTCGGCTTGTACTCGCTAGAATTTAGAAGATTGAGGGGGATCTTATAGAAACTTACAAAATTCTTAAGGGGTTGGACAGGCTAGATGCAGGAAGATTGTTCCCGATGTTGGGGAAGTCCAGAACAAGGGGTCACAGTTTAAGGATAAGGGGGAAATCTTTTAGGACCGAGATGAGGAAAACATTTTTCACACAGAGAGTGGCGAATCTCTGGAATTCTCTGCCACAGAAGGTAGTTGAGGCCACAGTTCATTGGCTATATTTAAGAGGGAGTTAGATGTGGCCCTTGTGGCTAAAGGGATCAGGGGGTATGGAGAGAAGGCAGGTACAGGATACTGAGTTGGATGATCAGCCATGATCATATTGAATGGCGGTGCAGGCTCGAAGGGCCGAATGGCCTACTCCTGCACCTATTTTCTATGTTTCTATGTTTCTAAATGTCAAAAAGTGCTGGAGTTGCTCTGCAGGTCAGGCAGCATCTCTGGAGAACAGGAATAGGTGACGTTTCTGGCCAGGACACCATGTGACCATGTGGAATTCCCCCCCTCCCCCCCAGTTCTTTGCTTCACCTCCCCCTATTCTAAAGACATGTGGGCTGGTAGGTAAATTGCCCCTTGTGTGTGACTGGTCAAATCTGGGTGGGGGGGAGGGATAGAGTGAATGGGTGATCGGTGGTCAGTGTGGGCTCGGTGGGCCAAAGAACCCACTTCCATGCTGTGACTCTCTCATTATATGTTCATAAGTTATAGGAGAAGAATTAGGCCATTCGGCCCATCAAGTCTACTCCGCCATTCAATCACGGCTGATCTACCTTTCCCTCTCAACCCCATTCTCCTGCCTTCTCCCCATAACCTCTGACACCCGTACCAATCAAGGATCTGTTAATCTCTGCCTTATAAATATCCTTTGACCTGGCCTCCACAGCAGTCGGTGGCAATGTATTCCACAGATTCACCACCCTCTGACGAAATAAATTCCTCCTCGTCTCTTTTCGAAAAGGGACGTCCTTTTATTCTGAGGCTCCGGCCTCCAGTCCTAGACTCTCCCACTAGTGGAAACATCCTCTCCACATCCACTCAATCCGGGCCTCTCACTATTCGATGTTTCAATGAGGACCCCCATCATCCTTCTAAACTCCAGCGAGTACAGGCCCAGTGCCGTCAAGCGCTCATCATGTGTTAACCTAATTATTCGTGGTATCATTCTCGTCAACCTCTCCACGCCAGCACATCCTTCTTCAGGTATAGGGCCCAGAATTGCTGACTGTACTAAAAGGAAAATGAAGGAGAAGGAGAAAAAGAGAGAGAGAGGAGGAGAGAGACAGGGGAGGGAGGAGGAAGGGAGGAGGAAGGGGGAGAGGGAGGGAGGAGGGGGAGGGAGTTGCTAGGAGGGGGGAGAGGGAGAGAGGGGAGAGAGGGAGAGAGGGAGAGAGGGAGAGAGGGAGAGAGGGAGAGAGAGGGAGAGAGAGGGAGAGGGAGAGAGAGAGAGAGAGAGAGAGAGAGAGAGGGAGAGAGAGAGAGAGAGAGAGGGAGAGAGAGAGAGAGAGAGAGAGAGAGAGAGAGAGAGAGAGAGGAGAGAGAGAGAGGGAGAGAGAGAGAGAGAGAGAGAGAGAGAGAGAGAGGGAGAGAGAGAGAGAGAGAGAGAGAGAGAGAGAGAGAGAGAGAGAGAGAGAGAGAGAGAGAGAGAGAGACAGAGAGAGAGACAGAGAGACAGAGAGACAGAGAGACAGAGAGACAGAGCGAGAGAGAGACAGAGAGATTAAGTAATCTCAAAGCATTCCTTGGGAAGGGACTGGAACATATTTCATGAACATTTCAACAATGAAGGAAATGTTTTTTAAATCTCACTGCACGAACACCAATCTGTAAATGGGGCTGAAATGAATCTCCATTGTAGAAATTGGATGTGGAAATCTATTTTGAAAGAGGATTCTCTGTGGAGCCAAATGCCAGATCCATGGAGCATTGCTCGAACTATACTCAGATCAAACGGTTTGCTGTGACATTTGCGAATGAAAGCTAAGCGATGTTGCAATCACAAAGGCCAACAGTGAGAGACAGTGAGACGGGTCTTGGCCAATCTTTATCTCGACAAAAAGTTTCCTCCCTTGTTAGCAATCCATGCTGACAGACGGGGCAGATCCAGCGCGTTGTTCTATTTAATACGTGTCATCGTTTGACCTGCTTGCATCCATAGCTGGAGTGGGGCCACATGCAAACTGGAGGGACAGCGCCCCATGTTGGGTGGCCCTCCTGGTTCTTCAAAGCCTAAAGTTGCAGGACAACTTGTATAGGGAGGCTTACAACCCAATGCTACGGACATTGAATTCTCCAGTTTTCAGTACACTATCTCCCCCTCCCGCATCGCCCTTTCCATTGACGCCCCCACCCCCCCCCCATCTTTCCTCACGGTGGCGCAGCGGTAGACCTCAACGGTGGAACAGGCGGAGGACGATGGCTGACCGTAGTGGACCATAGTCACAACGGCTGGGAAGGCGGATGAAGGCTGCAGCAGAAAAGGGTCTCCGGTCGTCTTGGGCTCCACGCCACTGGATCCTGACCCAGATCTGTCAAGGACCGTGTGGGGTGGCTGTCTGTGCACCAGTCTCCCCACGTTAAACAAAGTCACGCACAGGCGTGCTCCAACCCTGGAGACACCCATGGACACTCATGCACTCGCTAGAATTTAGAAGATTGAGGGGGGATCTTCTAGAAACTTACAAAATTCTTAAGTGTTAGACAGGCTAGATGCAGGAAGATTGTTCCCGATGTTGGGGAAGTCCAGAACAAGGGGTCACAGTTTAAGGATAAGGGGGAAATCTTTTAGGACCGAGATGAGGAAAACTATTTTCACACAGAGAGTGGTGAATCTGTGGAATTCTCTCCCGCAGAAGGTAGTTGAGGTTGAGGTCAGTTCATTGGCTATATTTAAGAGGGAGTTAGATGTGGCCATTGTGGCTAAAGGGATCAGGGGGTATGGAGAGAAGGCAGGTACGGGATACTGAGTTGGATGATCAGCCATGATCATAGTGAATGGCGGTGCAGGCTCGAAGGGCCGAATGGCCTACTCCTGCACCTATTTTCTATGTTTCTATGTTTCAGCTCGAGACCCATCAAGGCGATTATGGCGAAATGCCTGAGAGTTGGCAGCCCTGCCTGACCCTTCTTCAGACTGAGCCGAAATGTCACCCATTCCTTCTTCAGTCTGCAGAAGGGTTTTGAGCTGAAACGTCACCTGCTCCTTCGCTCCAGAGACGCTGCCCGCCAGTCCCCACCGAGTTACTCCGGCATCTTGTGTCTGTCTGAATGTTTAAGAAGGAACTGCAGATGCTGGAAAATCGAAGGTACACAAAAAAATGCTGGAGAAACTCAGCGGGTGCAGCAACATCTATGGAGCGAAGGAAATAGGCAACGTTTCGGGCCGAAACCCTTTGGGTAAATTGGGGACAATTTACTTTTTTTTAAACTTCCAAGCCAATTAACCTACAAACCTGTACGTCTTTGGAGTGTGGGAGGAAATCGAAGATCTCGGAGCAAAAAATTGGAGGAGCAGCACCACCTCATATTTCGCTTGGGGTAAGTTTACACCCTAGTGGTACGTGCATTGTCCTCCAATTTCAGGTAGTCCCTGCTTCCCCTCCCCTTCCCAGCTCTCCCACAGCCTACTGTCTCCGCCTCTTCCTTTCTTCCCCCCCCCCCACCCCACATCAGTCTGAGGAAGGGTCTCGACCCGAAACGTCACCTATTTCCTTCGCTCCATAGATGCTGCTGCTGCACCCGCTGAGTTTCACCAGCATTTTTTTTTGGTGTACCTTTTGTGTCTTGTCTAACTGGTTACTGTGGAGGGGTGCAAACAAAGGCACCTCCATCCACACTTCCAGAGGTGGAGCAGACGGTATTAATAACACAAATCCAGACCCCTCTGCTCCTCCACAAGACGGATTACTTTTCCCCTTCTTAACGGAGTTGCATTAAAAAAAACAATATCGTGTGTCTACTTCAAAGAGCGCGGGTCTTGTATTCCTGTCAACCTCTTTCTGTTGTTCTTGCAACGGAAGACGAGAGCAGAGGGGGTGAAAAGGGTAGCTTCATTCGCAGAGTCACAGTGCATTGCCAGCCGTAGCCTGCAGCTGATTGAAAGAGACTTACAAAATTGCTGTGATTTTCTGTTCATCGACCCTCTCCTGGTTGCATTATAGACAATAGACAATAGGTGCAGGAGGAGTAGGCCATTCGGCCCTTCGAGCCAGCACCGCCATTCAATCTGATCATGGATGATCATCCCCAAACAGTACCCCCCCTCGTTCCTGCCTTCTCCCCTGACTCCGCTATCTTTAAGAGCCCTATCCAGCTCTCTCTTGAAAGCATCCAGAGAACCGGCCTCCACCGCTCCCTGAGGCAGAGAATTCCACACTCGCCACTCTCTGCGAGAAGAAGTGTTTCCTCGTCTCCGTTCTAAATGGCTTACTCCTTATTCTTAAACTGTGTGTGTGGCCCCTGGTTCTGGACTCCCCCAACATCGGGAACATGTTTCCTGCCTCTAGCGGGTCCGTGCAACAATGGCGGTCACTGTGGCTCAGCGGTAGAGTTGCCGCCTTACAGCGAACACAGCGCCGGAGGCCCGGGTTCCATCCCGACCACAGGTGCTTGTCTGTTGTACGTTCTCCCCGTGACCTGGGTGGGTTTTCTCCGAGATCTTCCGTTTCCTCCCACACTCCAAAGACGTGCAGGTTTGTAGGTTCATTGGCTTGGTGTAAATGTAGAAATTGCCCCTAGTGGGTGCAGGGTAGTGTTAACGTGCAGGGAACGCTGACACGGTGGGCCGAAGGGCCTGTTTCCGCGCTGTATCTAATCTAAACAAAGGCTTTGAACATGGAGAAAGGTGTTCAACTGTGATCATAGCTCCACCCAATGTTTATTCAATGGGACCATTATCGTAACAACCAGCAGGCAACATGCAAATGATTCATTTTGGACTCTGGACTTTATCAGTCACGTTTATTGTCATGTGTACCGATGTATAACCATATAACAATTACAGCACGGAAACAGGCCATCTCGACCCTTCTAGTCCGTGCCGAACACGTATTCTCCCCTAGTCCCAAACACCTGCGTTCAGACCATAACCCTCCATTCCTTTCCCGTCCATATAACTATCCAATTTATTTTTAAATGATAAAAACGAACCTGCCTCCACCACCATCGCTGGAAGCTCATTCCACACAGCCACCACTCTCTGAGTAAAGAAGTTCCCCCTCATGTTACCCCTAAACTTCAGTCCCTTAATTCTCAAGTCATGTCCCCTTGTTTGAATCTTCCCTACTCTCAGTGGGAAAAGCTTATCCACATCAACTCTGTCTATCCCTCTCATCGTTTTAAAGACCTCTATCAAGTCCCCCCTTAACCTTCTGCGCTCCAAAGAATAAAGCCCCAACTTGTTCAACCTTTCTCTGTAACTTAGTTGCTGAAACCCAGTTGCTGATGTACAGTAAAAAGCTTTTGTTGCGTGCTAACCAGTCAGCGGAAAGACAATAACATGATTGCAATCAAGCCGTCCACAGTGTACAGATACATGCTAAAGGGAATAATGTGAAAAAAAATATTAAATATACCGCCTGACTTTGCCTCCACAGCCTTCGGTGGCAAAGAATTCCACAGATTCACCACCCTCTGACTAAACAAATTCCTCCTCATCTCCTTCCTAATGGGAGAGTCCCACTTGGCTATTTTCTGGGCCGGAAAAAAAACCGCGGACAACTTGTGTCACCTGGCGACAACCTACGACAGCGCCTACGTCAGGAGAAGTCAAACTGCGCTCATGGGCATCAAACCCACTGTCGCCCAAAATGTTTCAACATGTTGAGAATTTAGCAGCGACCAGAAAGACGCAACGACATTTTGCGCGACTGAGGAGACGCTCCCCGTGACCACCCACCGGCGAACATGTGGCGACACCTGTCTAGACACCTGTAGTTGCCTTAAAAAAAAAAAAAATTTAATTTAAAAAAAAAAAAAAAAAAAATATATCGCCTGAGTGGGAACAGGCCCATGAAACAACGTCCTTTAATTCTGAGGCTGTGACCTCTTGTCCTAGACTCTTTCCCTAGTGGAAACATCCTCTCCACATCCACATCCACTCTATCCAGACTTTTCACTATTCGGTATGATTCAATGAGGACCCCGTCATCCTTGTAAACTTCAGCGAGTACAGGCCCAGTGCCGACAAACGCTCATCGTATGTTTAAGAAGGAACTGCAGATGCCGGAAAAATCGAAAGTACACAAAAAATGCTGGGGAAACTCAGCGGGTGAGGCAGCATCTATGGAGAGAAGGAATAGGCGACGTTTCGGGACGAGACCCTTCAAGGCGATTTTGGCGAAGTGCGTGAGAGTTGGCAGCGTTGCGGGAGGAAATCCGAGCGCCCGGAGAAAACCCAGCCGGTCACAGGGAGAACGTGCAAACTCCGCGCAGACAGCAACCGAACCCAGGAACCCAGGTCTCGGGCGCTGAGAGGCAGCGGTACTACCAGCTGCACCACTGAGTTGCCCTCTCTCTCTGTCTCACTCTCTCTGTCTCTCTCTGTCTGTCAGCAGCTCAGCACCGTTCCCTGCTCTGAATTACACCAGCTCCTGAAAGCTGCAGCTATTGTCTTGGTCTCAATTACTCCCCAGGGCAAACCACTTCACATTTGAACAACCGTCTGTATGAAGAAATCTCTCCTTAACCAACCCCCCCTCCATTCCCCCAAGGGCAGTAATTTTGTAAAACTCAATAAGCCTGGTACGCTACAACATTGACTCACCCCCTGGGGGACAGAAGACTCACACTCTCCGACGCATTGAATCCCTTCACAATAACCAACTCCACCATCAAGAAAGGCTGACAATTACACGGCTGCCCGTTGCCTCAAAGCGCCTCGTCGCCAATAAAGCTATCTTTTTTTTAATGTCGCGACGCGGACAATGGGTGGAGATGATTTGTGCAGGGCCCGGCGATAAACACACAGTGTTGCAACTTACAAACACGCTCTCTGCTCCCCAGCGGCGTCTGATCCGCGCTGGAAGCTCCAGAAATTCACCAACTCACAATCATAATCATGCTTTATTAACCAAGTATGATTTGCAATGTGTACAATTTGCCGTAAATAAATAAATATAGAATATAGAATATAGAACACATAAGAGACGTTTTGGGCCAAGACCCTGTCAGTTTAGTTCAGAGAGACAGGGTGGAAACGGGCCATTCGGCCCACCGAGTCCGCACTGGCCGGCGATCCCCGCACACTAATGCCCCTGTCCCACTTAGGAAACATGAACGGAAACCTCTGGAGACTTTGGGGCCCCACCCAATGTTTCCGTGCGGTTCCCAGAGGTTTTCGTCAGTCTCCCTACCTGCTTCCACTACCTGCAACCTCCGGCAACCACCTGCAACCTCCGGGAACTGCACGGAAACCTTGGGTGGGGGCGCAAAGTCTCCAGAGGTTTCCGTTCAGGTTTCCTAAGTGGGACAGGGGCATGACACTATCCTACACACACCAGGGACAATTTACACACGTACACCAAGCCGATTAACCTGCAAAACCTGCACGTCTTTGGAGTGTGGGAGGAGACCGAAGATCTCGGAGAAAACCCACGCAGGTCACGGGGAGGACGTACAAACTCCGTACAGACAGCGCCCGTAGTCGGGATGGAACCCGGGTCTCCGGCGCTGTGAGGCAGCAACTCTACCGCTGCGCTGCCCAGTTAGTGGGAGTTTGTTCTGTCGAACACGGCAGCGATTAGTACTGATTGGGGATGATCAGCCGTGGTCACATTGAATGGCGATGATGGATCGAAGGGCCGAATGGCCTACTCCTGCACCTATTGTCTATTGGCAGCCCCATTTGCAAAGTCCAATGACACGACATCGGCCACCGTGAGCGACTGTCGGCGGGTTTCCACGCTACTCTGGTGGGATCGCACCCTGTGCACACACTCGCCGTGAGAGAGTGCCCGTGTGCACGGTTTTGATGTGCGCACGTGTGTGGTCCATTCAGGCACGGGGGGGGGGGGGGGGGGGGGGGGGGAGTATGATGTCCACAAATAACAATGTTCATGATGCCTCAGCTACATAAACATGTCCCCGCTGGTAATCCCACTCATAGCCCTCACAGCAATTCATTATCCCCTCACTGTAAACCACAACGTACGTCCCTGATGGGTGGCAGGCAGGAGTCAGACACAAAAGACACAAATAAAGAGAATGTCGGGTCTTCCTTTTAACCTGACTTGTAAAATGATTGCTTGCATGCAAGAGGGAAAGAAATGGGGAGAGGGATCGATGGGGGGGGGGGGGGGAGAGATGGGGGGGGGGGGGAGGAAAGAGGGAGTGAGGGGGGGGGAGGGGGGGGGGGAGAGAGAAAGGAGAGGGGGGGGGGGGGGGGAGAGAGAGAGAGAGAGAGAGAGAGATACAGAGAGAGAGTGACGAGATGGGGAGAGAGAGATGGAGGGGGAAATGGAGAGAGATGGGGAGAGGGAGAGAGAGAATGGGGGAGGAGAGAAAGAGATGGGAGTGAGAGTGGGAGAGAGAGGGCGGGAGACCTGACGAAGGGTCTCAACCGCAAAGGTCACACATTCCTTCTCTCCAGAGATGCTGCCCGTCCCGCTGAGTTACTCCAGCACTTTTGTGTTTATCCTCGGTGTAAACCGGTATCTGCAGTTCCTTCCTACACACTGAATCAGCAGCTTGTGCAGTAACGGGTTAACAGGATCCGTGACTTGTACCGGGACTCAAGCACTGAAACCCAACTCCGCTAACAACAGAGGGGGAGAGAGGGACAGAGAGAGAGAGAGAGAGAGAGAGAGAGAGAGACAGAGAGAGAGACAGAGAGAGAGAGAGAGAGAGAGAGAGAGAGAGAGAGAGAGAGACACAGAGAGAGAGAGAGAGAGAGAGAGAGAGAGAGAGACAGAGAGAGAGAGAGAGAGAGAGAGAGAGAGAGAGAGAGAGAGAGAGAGACAGACAGAGAGAGAGAGACAGACAGAGAGAGAGAGAGAGAGAGAGAGAGAGAGAGAGAGAGAGAGAGAGAGAGAGAGAGAGACAGAGAGAGAGACAGAGAGAGAGAGAGAGAGAGACAGACAGAGAGAGAGAGAGAGAGACAGAGAGAGAGAGAGAGAGAGACAGACAGACAGACAGACAGACAGCGCCACAGGGGGGGGAGGATCGCGTGTCCCTTACACAACGTATACGTGTCTGGTGTCCAGTTCACTTCAGTTCAGTTCAGTTTCAGTACCGTTTATCGTCACGTGTA